>NW_024039392.1:0-70000 GCF_016077235.1 Cyprinodon tularosa
CACCTTTAGGCTTCGCTCAAACTGCAGGTCTTTAGGCTCAATTCCGATTTTTCAGATCCAATTTTCTTTGTGTGGCTGTCCACATAACGGCCTCAAATTGTGTCCCTGAATATGGAGGACAAACTCTGCCATATTTAGAAACTGAATATGGAAATAAATAAATGCTCAATAAATAAGCATACAATTAATTGCCGGCAAAAATACAATAAACAGTTGAATGTAGGTAGAAATTAAATCATACAGTGAGAAATAAATGTATGAATCTCTTATTTTTATTTATTGTCCTTTATAATCTTCAACTTCATTTACTTATTATTTATTTTTTTAAGTATTTATGTGCATGTGATAATATTTTTGTCTGTTTTATTCTTCCTTTGTATTTTTTTTTACCCTATTTATTTCTTCCTGTCATTTTTACATTTCTGTCTGCATTTCTGCCTTATTATGTAAATGAGGAGGGGGGAGGGTGTCTAAGAGGGTCAACTTTTGCCCATTGGTTGGTGAGCATTTTACCGCATCTGTAGAATCTACAGGAGGAGAGGAGAGTCTGAAGTAGAGTCTGAAGTTAGTGGCCGTTTCTCAATTCAAAAGAAGGTGAGTACGGACTCATGTTCTCACCAAGTACGTTCTTGAGCAGAACCCTGGAAAGTCTGGACTCTGGGAGAACTGGAGCACGCAGCATAAATCTGGGTCAATTGGAACAGAAGCATACTGATGACATCACCACACTCTCGGCTAGTCACCTCCTGCTATTAATAGTCTCTGGATGATAATAAATTCTGACTTTTTCATTTATTGGAGGAATAATAATGAACACAGTCAAATAAACCCAAATCAAATTAACATTTTGCCAAATAAAACAAGATAATTTCCATCAGAGCTAGCGGCTCACACGGCTATGCAGAGACAGGGCCGCTGCAGACGGGCTAACGTTAGCCCTGGCTACTGCAGACGGGCTAACGTTAGCCCTGGCTACTGCAGACGGGCTAACGTTAGCCCTGGCTACTGCAGACGGGCTAACGTTAGCCCTGGTTACTGCAGACGGGCTACCGTTAGCCCTGGCTACTGCAGACGGGCTAACGTTAGCCCTGGCTACTGCAGACGGGCTAACGTTAGACCAGACTGCCGTTAGCCTCGGAGCTCCACTGGTTGCTGCGGTCCTCTCAGCTTTGGAGTAAAAAAAAAAAATTAAGCATAAAATCGGTAAATTGGCCATATACAGGTGCTGGTCATAAAATTAGAATATCATGAAAAAGTAGATTGATTTCAGTAATTCCATTTAAAAAGTGAAACTTGTATATTATATTCATACATTACATACAAACTCATATATTTCAGATGTTTATTTTGTTTAATTTTGATGATTACAAATGACAACAAATGAAAATCTCAAATTCATCATATCAGAAAATTAGAATATTACTGAAGACCAATAAAAACAAAGGATTTATAGAAATGTTGGCCAACTGAAAAGTATGAACATGAAAAGTATGAGCATGTACAGCACTCAGTATTTAGTTGGGCCTCCTTTGGCCTGTATTACTGCAGCAATGCGGCGTGGCATGGAGTCGATCAGTCTGTGGCACTGCTCAGGTGTTATGATAGCCCAGGTTGCTCTAATAGTGGCTTTTAGCTCTTCTGAATTGTTGGGTCTGGTGTATTGCATCTTCTTCTTCACAATACCCCATAGATTTTCTATGGGGTTAAGGTCAGGAGAGTTTGCTGGCCAATTAAGAACAGGGATACCATGGTCCTTCAACCAGGTACTGGTAGCTTTGGCACTGTGTGCAGGTGCCAAGTCCTGTTGGAAAATGAAATCTGCATCTCCAAAAAGTTGGTCAGCTGCAGGAAGCATGAAGTGCTCTAAAACTTCCTGGTATGTGGCTGCATTGACCCTGGACCTCAGAAAACACAATGGACCAACACCAGCAGATGACATGGCACCCCAAACCATCACTGACTGTGGAAACTTTACACTGGACTTCAAGCAACGTGGATGAAGTGCCTCTCTTCTTTTCCTCCAGACTCTGGGACCTTGATTTCCAAAGGAAATGCAAAATTTACTTTCATCAGAGAACATGACTTTGGACCACTCACCAGCAGTCCAGTCCTGTTTCTCTTTAGCCCAGGCAAGACGCTTCTGACGCTGTCTGTGGTTCAAGAGTGGCTTGACACAAGGAATGCGACAGCAGAAACCCATGTCTTTCATACGTCTGTGTGTGGTGGTTCTTGAAGCACTCACTCCAGCTGCAGTCCACTCTTTGTGAATCTCCCCCACATTTTTGAATGGGTTTTGTTTCACAATCCTCTCCAGGGTGCGGTTATCTCTCTTGCTTGTACACTTTTTTCGACCACATCTTTTCCTTTCCTTCGCCTCTCTATTAATGTGCTTGGACACTGAGCTCTGTGAACAGCCAGCCTCTTTAGCGATGACCTTTTGTGTCTTGCCCTCCTTGTGCAAGGTGTCGATGGTCGTCTTTTGGACAACTGTCAAGTCAGCAGTCTTCCCCATGATTGTGTAGCCTATAGAACTAGACTGAAAGACCATTTAAAGGCTTTTGCAGGTGGTTTGAGTTAATTAGCTGATTAGAGTGTGGCACCAGGGGCCATCAATTTTGAACCTTTTCACAATATTCTAATTTTCTGATATGATGAATTTGAGATTTTCATTTGTTGTCATTTGTAATCATCAAAATTAAACAAAATAAACATCTGAAATATATGAGTTTGTATGTAATGTATGAATATAATATACAAGTTTCACTTTTTAAATGGAATTACTGAAATCAATCAACTTTTTCATGATATTCTAATTTTATGACCAGCACCTGTAGTGACACTTAAAAGTATAATATTCTTGCCTCAAATGATCTAAAAGCGTACTTTTATCGAACAGTAGCAACAGAAAGAGAACTTTTAACTTAATACTCTGAGCTCTGTGAGTTACGAAAATGAGCCGCCAACCAATGAGCAGAAGTTGACTCTTTAAGACACCTCCCCTCCTCATTTACATAATGAGGCAGAAATGCAGACAGAGATGTAAAAACGACAGGAAGAAATAAATATAGGGTAAAAAAAAACACAAAGGAAGAATAAACCAGACAAAAAATATAATAACATGCACATAAGTAAATATAAAATAAGTAAGAAATAAAGTTGAAGATTATAAGGGACAATAAATAAGGTGATTATTACAAAGGCGAATAAAGAAGCTAATTAATTCTGCTACATTTATTTGTTTATTGTATTTTTTGCGGGCAGTTAATTGTATGCTTATTTATTTATTGAGCATTTATTTAATTCTGTATTTATTTTTAAATATGGCAGAGTTGGTCCTCCATACCTGAAGTGACCCACACATGCTAACCAATAACAAGTCTAGTTCAGAAACAAATTAATCACGATCAATCGATTATTGAAATCTACTTGTGACTTGTGTTGTGAATTGACGCTATATAAATAAGCTGAATTTAATTGATTTTAAAATTTCCTTTGTACGTTTACATTTTTTTAATGCTATAAAAACAGAGTGGGCTGCCGGTGGGCCACCCTAGAGACACCCACCACTCTGGACAGGAAACAAAGACTCAAAGAAAGCCTCTGCTCATCGAAAACTAACAAACTCTCAGAGGGCTCACAGGCTGACAGGATATCTGATTTACTGGATGACTGAAGATTAAATTTACATCTTTTTTTTTACTTCATCAGATTTGTTTGTTCATGTTGGGTCTTTAGAACAAGTCTTCTTAGTAAGTTTAACCCCAGGCAAGCCTGAATGAACTTTTGGCCTGAAACTGAAAGGTTTAGGATCTGTTATTAAAACCGTGGCCAAGATGAGACCAGATTTTCCTGATAAATACAGTCTCAGTAAATTGAATCTAAAAAAAAAAGAACCGCCTGTGCCGCTAAAGATTCCCCGTCAACCATGAAAACTAAAATCTTTTTAGCCACTGAACCAACGACCTTCTGAGGGCTCAATCTGAGACGCTTTAGTTCCAAGCAGATAGTCACGGAGCCTAGAGACGCCTGATTGTATTGATTCAGGCTCACTAACTCTGGAGCTCAGAATAAACACGGGGGACAAAGACTTTAATCTGTTTCATGCAACAATCATAAACCAGCTCCTCCTAAAACTCATGATAAATCAGGGCAAAAAAGGCAATGAAAGCAGCTGATGTATGCAGACCGGGGCATTTTGAACGCCGCCATTCATTCAGCTGCTTAATCAATCAGTGAGCAGCTGGTAGGAGGAGCCATGAAGCTATCGATCACAGCTCTGCGGATCAATGCGAGCCTCCAGCAGCAGTAATGTTCATCTGTAAATAAGCTTTGCAACATGCCGGGCTGTAGGTTACTGCTGGCATCAGCCTCCCCCCCTGCAAGCACAGCAAAGGATTGTGGGTATTTTAGCAGCAGACTTGTATTCGGTCGTCCAAATTAAAAGAGAACAGAGGAAACCACAAGTGAGTAAACTGTTGATTGGTTTGGGGGAGGAGGGGGGCTTCTGGTTTCCTCCATGAATAAATAAAAACATTTTTAAAGGGTATTTTAATAACTATATATATAATGAAGCTCTTTGTTCCACACTTTTATCTGCTCAGTTTTTATTCATGTAAAGCAACCAGATTCCTAAAATCTTCTAATAATATCCAAAATGAGATGTTATCACTTTTCCCCACAGGAAAAATACAGTATTTTTAAACTGAATATTTATTTATTTGTTACGGTCCTGAGCTGAAAACAGAAGAGACTGAGGATGTTTCGGTTTAGCTTAAAACTTACTTCAACGTCATTTAAGGAAAAGTCCGGTCATATTCAGAATTCAAACTTCTGAAAGTTGTTTAATTATGAAATTATTAGATACTGTGTGTTTTTAATTCAGAGTAATTTTCATGTGAATGTGCTTTACTGGAGGCATCCATGTTTGTCAAAGAACACTACTGCCACCTACTGGTTAGTGACGTCACGGTGCGGTATCGGCTGTTGATCAAGTCCCAGTGCTGTATCTGGTGTTTGTCACAACAGGCTATTATCGACGTCATCTTGAAAACATTCTTCTTCCAAATGTTGGCTACATATTACGGGTTTTTTCTCTGGCCAGAAGTTCGATGGCAAATCCTCCCTCTTCAAGTTGGCGATCCAACGACCAACCCGTCCGTGGAGGATCAGGAATCAGAAAGGTGGAATAACTATTTTTTTCCACTTTTACCCGATGTATTCCAGCATCCAGCTGCCATGCACGTGGGCATTGTCAGTTTCACTATAGCTGTGGTGAATTTCAATGGTGAAGTCCTCTGGAAATCTTCAATAATTGTTGTTGATTGCAGATGTGTCTAGTAGTTCCCATTGATTTAGCTTGTAAAGCGGGGAGAATGGCGCTAGGCTTACCGCACCGTGACGTCACTGCTGGAAGATGGCAGGAGGGAGGGGTTACTATATTTGGGCAAAAATGGCCGCTCCCAGACTGTGATCGTAACAAAAATTATTATTATTTTTTTCTGATTAATGCTAAATTCATTAAATCACCATGAACGTATTAGTTTTAAGGTATAAATATTGATCCTGTCATTATTCCTTGCTGACCGGACTTTTCCTCTAAAGGTAAATGTGTAGTAAACACAAGTTTTTATTGAACTTGAATGATACACACTACCACTCAATGTCTTAGAAAAAATTTTTAAGGTTATTTATTGCAATTCAAGATGTTGAAGTTCAACAAACATCTTAAAGTGGCACAAAGATTAAGACTAATCTGCCAGAGGCAAAAAACGGTAGCTCACCAGAAACCTAAAAGAAATGAACATCGCAGATTTATAGAAAATAGTCTTTATCAAGAAAATACAAAATAGATTAACAATTTGAAACTTTTAAAAAAAGCAATTAAAGGTTGACTAAGCCTTACAAGCTGATGCTACAAATTCCTGCAAGAGTTCCAACTTTTCCTTGGATAAAAGCAGCGTTGGACCACCATACCTCCATGTTCATCAGCTGAATTATACTGCAGAGTGTTGCTACGAAAATGGCATTAGAAAAGCAATTAACAATGTATGAGATACAGACCATCATAACATTTAAAAGTTTAGGTCTTTCCTAAAGCAAAAGTGCAAAGAAAGTCAGTGAGCACTGAAAAATGCAAAAACTGGTCCTCTGATTCATAGATTTTCCCCATTTCTTACCAGTTTGTGTTACAAACGCCTCACATGACTACAGCTTTAATAACAGTAGGAAGGATCTCAGTTTAAACAGGTTTGCTGAGATGTCAGAAAAAGACAAAGAGGCAAAGCGGCATGCCTGGGCCATGAAACGCCACCAATGGACAACTGAAGACTGAAGGAAACTATTGTGGACCATGAATCAAAGCTGGACATCTTTGGTCGATCATGCAGGCTAGTTCCACCCTGCATGACATAATACTTTTAAAACCGAAGGAGGAGCCGCTGCTTGAAGATCTGCTTCCTCCTGCTGCCGAAAAATATAAGATATTTCCTGATCCCTCTTATTGTGTCGATACAATAGACTGTAAACATATTAAATACAGCCCCATCATTTTGCAGCAGCTTCTTTATTATTAATCCAAACTGCAGTAAAAAAAGAATACAGCAGAAAGTCTGCAATTCTTCCTGAATGTGAAATTAGGAGCCCAAACCCAGGGGTTCTGAGCCGCATGTTGACTTTACATTATTTACTGCACAGACTTGCAGACAAAAGGTCCGATTCTATGCGCTGCTTATGCTGTGAGCTCACCCTGGTCGTGTCAGCGCATGCATGAAGGAGAATCATTGCAGCTGAAAGATGGGAGCCATACAGTTCAGGCCTGCAGGCTGCCATGTGTTATGAAGCACAGCTTTAACCAGATGTTTGTTACACATCTGCCCAAGCGTCTAAGTCACCTGCTTAAACTGTTTTAGAAAGACATTAGTGAGTTATGCGGATCTACAAATGTTTAAATCATTAACAGCTTGTTTTTATTACGGATTCTACCTTCAAAGCAACTAAGCTTATTGTCTCAATATGACAACAAATAAAGACGTTTTAATCAAAACAATGGAGGGGAAATGATTTTCTGCCACATTCTGCCTTTTCTGCACTGGCTAAAACAAAGAACCTGTAAATTATTCACAATCCTGTAGATGTAGGTTTACAATCACTTTCATTCTGTGGAGTAGTTTCTGACAGGAAGTGAGACAGACTCTTTGAAATGATGATTAAACTATAAAAAGAATGTCAGATTTATTTACTCTCGTTGAAGCTTGTTTAAAATCCTTCATGCCCTTCTTAAAATTCAAAGAAAAATATTATTTAGCTGCATTACAGTTATCCCCTTATAATTACCAAGCGGCTTTCAGCATTTCTCCAATAGTATTTGAATGATTCTTCTTAAAAAGAGTCTCTCTGCCATCACCCTAATATTTAGCTTCCTTTAACGAGTCTGTATCATATACAAGTCAGGACTCCTAAAATGTTTAGGTCACGTTTTGTTAGAGAATAAATGTTGGTCAAAATGAAGATTACTGTAAACCAAAATCTGCCTGGTTATTAAATATTTGGGGATTAAATGTTTATCCGATTAAATAAGGCAAATTCAAAATAAATAGATATGAGCTATAATTCAGCAGCTCTATAGGAACTGTTCAATCCATTTAACAATGTTTTGGTTATTTAAATCAACACTTGTCAGTTTAAGGTACCTTTTTCCCCTCATGTCGTACCTTTGAAAGGAAAAGTCCGGTCATATTCAGAATTAAAACTTCTGAAAGTACTTTAAGTTTGAAATTATTACATCCTGTTTAATAATTGAGTGTTTTTAATTAAGAATAAATTTCATTTCAATTCAATTCAATTCAGTTTATTTATATAGCGCCAAATTCACATCATGTCATCTCGAGGCACTTTACAGTTCAACCAGATCATACAGTTCAATTGATTCAAAGTTTTCTATCTAAGGAAAACCAGTTGATTGCATCGACTCATTTACTCTGCAGCAATCACTCACACTAAGCATGCTTGTAGCGACAGTGAAGAGGAAAAACTCCCTTTTAACAGGAAGAAACCTCCAGCAGAACCAGGCTTAGTGTGTCTCAGTGTGTCTGCTGAGGCTGACTGGGGTTCAAGGAGACAGAAGCATAGATACAAAAAGCAGCTGCAAGAGAGCACTTCCACTCAGTCACGGTCAGAGAAACAGGACCACACTGGAAAACAGGCCGATCTCCAGCATCATGTGAATGTGCTTTACTGGAGGCATCCATGTTTGTCAAAGAACACTACTGCCACCTACTGGTTTGTGACGTCACGGTGCGGTATCGGCTGTTGATCAAGTCCCAGTGCTGTATCTGGTGTTTGTCACAACGCGCTATTATCCAAGTCATCTTGAAAACATTCTTCTTCCAAATGTTGGCTACATATTACGTGTTTTTTCTCTGGCCAGAAGTTCGATGGCAAATCCTCCCTCTTCAAGTTGGCGATCCAACGACCAACCCGTCCGTGGAGGATCAGGAATCAGAAAGGTGGAATAACTCTTTTTTTCACTTTTACCCGATGTATTCCAGCATCCAGCTGCCATGCACGTGGGCATTGTCAGTTTCACTATAGCTCTGGTGAATTTCAATGGTGAAGTCCTCTGGAAATCTTCAATAATTGTTGTTGATTGCAGATGTGTCTAGTAGTTCCCATTGATTTAGCTTGTAAAGCGGGGAGAATGGCGCTAGGCTTACCGCACCGCGACGTCACTGCTGGAAGATGGCAGGAGGGAGGGGCTACTATATTTGGAGAAAAATGGCCGCTCCCAGACTCAGTGATCACAAAGACATTTTTTTTTTTTTTTACTGATTAACACTAAATTCATTAAATCACCAGAAACGTATTAGTTTTAGGTATAAATAATGATCCATTAATCATTCCTTGCTGACCTGACTTTTCCTTTAAACGCTTCTTATTCAGGGATGCCAAATATAACAGATGCTGCTGACAGTATCAGCAAAATATAAAGCAAAGAATTCCCATTTTTTAAAGTTATGCAGAGATGAAGATAAGAGTGGAGTTGTTTTTATTGACAGTAAATATTCCCCATCTGTTTCAGATTAGTTTCATTTGCTTATTTTGACAGTTAGAGGAGCATCATATTGTTGGTCTAACACGCTGCCATTACATTAAATGAAGCCTTCAGGGGAGCAAACAGCGTGCAGAGCAGCCAGAGCACGTGTAGCCTACACACTGGCAGCTCTGCTGGAGGAAGTGGGGCTGCTTACACGCTGGGGGGGCTGCTCTGTGTATGTATAGTAGGCCTGACGGCTTTAGAGAGCTGTTTGCATTGAAGTGGGTGGGCTTGCTTTGAGGGAGCCTCCAGAATTGTTTTGGGTTTTTCTTTTTTTTCTGACAAAAATTCCCCTCAACTCTGCTGCCAAATCAGTAAAGCTCTGTGATGAATTCTCAGGAGGAATTAAAGCAGAAAATGAGCATCTTACCTCGGAGCGCTCCTCACCACGTGCCACCTCCTCCTGCAGGAGGTTCTGCGCCGTCTGCAAGCTGCGCCTCTGCCCGCGAGCCTCTGCAATGACAGAGAAACATCACTGACGCATGCAGAGCGATCAAGTATGACTTCAGCAGGGGCTGGAGGAGATATCCAGAAAACCAACAAACCGCAGTGGAGAGAATTATCCTCCAGATCTCGTAGAACCTCTATACGTGCTTGTGTGGCAGGGCGTCGCTTTTTGGCCTCTGTTTCATTTCTTTTAATCCAGCGAAACGAAATAATAAAGATTTAACAAAAGCAGAAACAACAATTTCCAAACACACATCATCACTATTATGTAATAAGATGGAACTGATCATGGCCTTGATTTAAAAGCAACAAGAGAGGGAGGGAGCCTCAATCAAATCAGGGATGTATGATCTATGAGGTTTTCTCTGTGCCCCCCATACCCCCCCGCTGGGTTTCTGTCCAACAGTCCCTCAGCTGCACTAATGCTACGTTCAGACCGCACACGCTGGAGGCAGCAGAATCAGCTGGTTTACATGTAAAGTCAATGGTTGACGCGCATCAACGCGCAGAAAAACATCCTGCAGCGCTCTGAGCAGCAGGAGGAGCGCGTCATCAGCTTCTGAGCATCTGAGGCGCTTCAGAAGCAGCAGCTGCTGGAGTTTGTAAAATGTTTGCAGCTCAACGTGCCGCATCAACCAATAGAGAAGCTGATCTGGGAGCTGGCAGGGAGTCAGACACAGCACTGCTGATGCAGAATATGATCACTCCTCTGAAACAGTTTATTAACGCCTAAATTAACTTAAAATGTCGAAAACTGCCGGATAATATGTTCGATATTATAATCCAGGTGCTCGCAGTTTGGATTACGTACGTGAAAAACGCCTTCCAGCCGCCGTGAACAGTATCGGAAAACCGCGAAGAGGTGACCGGGCCAGAGGCTGCTGTTGATGGGGATTCCCAGTGACATCGCCAGCGTACGGGGGTCTGAGCGGCTCAGACAGAGAAATTATGGCTCTGTTCATATTTATGGGCTGCGTCTTCTTTACCTGGCCTGGATCCTTGGAAGTCCGTGAAAATAAGGAGACCGGAAGAGTTTTGGCTGTGAATTCAAACAGGTCTACCCTTCAGCAGACCGCCGTACAGTTGACACACAAAGCAGGAAAAGAATGAATACCGAAGTTTTCAAAACGGTTAATTTTTTTATTGTAAAGTGAACAATGACTAGACTCGGGAGAATAGCTGTATAAAAATTAAACTATCAGATTTATAGTCCCCTCACTGCAGATATATTAGAATCTGTCCTTAAATTCCAGCCAAACCCATTTACACAGTAACAGATAAAAACCTTTAGATAAACCAAACATTACAGCCACATATTTAACTAAATAACCATTAAAACAACTATATTCATTCTTTTCAGATTGAACTATTCACATACTTGTATTATTTTAAACTGAACTTCCAATATTCACCACTGTTCGACGCTAAGTACCCTTTCCGCTAATCACGGAGCAGCCGGCTTGCTAGATCTTGCAATGCATCCTGGGATATCCAAGGATATCCAGGATACTCGGACCCGTCCTTCAAATCGGGCAAAAAGAAGGACGCATTTTAAGGCCGCATAACGAGGAGTCTTGGAATCCGACCAGACCTCGGCGCCGCGCTACCACGTAATCGGCCTTCGAATCTGGCCTTCTAAGGACGCGTCCCATGAATTCAAACAGAGCAAATATTTGAAGGCAGGATGGTAATCTGGATGAACTGACTGCACAGATTTGGTTTTCAGGTGGACTTTCTCACTTAAAAATATGTTAAAACTTTTTACCCACTGATAACAGCAAATATAGCTGCCATTGTTCCAGGCAAAGAAAGGATAGGATAGCTCCGGCCAACGCGCAGCTAGAGCAGCAAAGATGCTTCAGCCACATGCCAGAAACTTGAACAAGCAGCAATAATAAAGCAGTACGCGCGTTTCTGCTGCTCCTGCTGCGTGCGGTCTGAACAGCAATAGATCCAAAGCAGTCCTCCAACATCAGACATTTCATCAAGGACTAAATGACTAGTTTGGGTAAAAGACAAGTGTAGGTGAGTAAATCTGTGATAATTTGTTTATGTCTTGTGGATTTGCAGGCTCGATGTGGGAAAGATTAGCATGTTTGGCATTTCTGCACTGCAAAAACAATCCAGAAATAAGTAAAAAATGGCTTAAAATAAGTATATTTAGCCTTAATTTGAGCAGGTAAATAAGATGATTTGCCAATGGAATGAGTATTTTCACTCTTAAAATAAGATAGTTAGATAATATTTACTTGAAATAAGACGATAAAATAGTTTTTTCTTATTTTAAAAGGAAATTGTCTTGTTCCATTGGCAAAGTGTCTTACTTACCTCCTCAAATCAAGGAAAAACACACTTATTTTAAGAAAAAATAACTTTTTGAGATTTCTATTTTTTGCAGTGTGGGGATTACAGACATTATAACCAGCCTGAGTCAAATCATCCAGAACCGCAGACATGTAGGTGGACTGTTAGCTGAGATAAACCAGAACACTCAGAAATCTTTAGTTATTACAGTGACCCGTATGTGACACAGCCAAAACAAATAAACACGGCAGGAAAGTGAGCAGCTAGAAGAAAGGATGCTCCATCTGGACCCTGACTGACCTCTTTTCAGCCCGACTCTCAGATCTCAGCAGGGAGCAAATAAAGAATTACTCTGAGCAGAAATCCTTTGAGCTTCAAACACAGATGTTATTTTTTTAGCTATATTATAAAGGAAAAAGGCTGAAGTGGTTAGAAACTGATGGCTGCTACTGTAGCTTGCGGCTGAACTGTGAGATAAAGATGGTTGAACAGGAGAGGAATCCCTCAAATACACGGTTCAAACTCTTGAAATGAACTTTTCATTCAAAAGTAAGAAAAGAACAGATGTTAAGAAAATATTTAACTCTAAAGCTGATATAATCATTATGAATGGTCTCTATGGAGGGAGGGAAACGATTAGATCAAATAGCTCGTGGAATATGGTGTTTAACACCCCGGTCCTCCTGGTATCAGCACGATTCTATAATCATTTCTCCATGTTTTACTGTATATTGAGCCACAAGTGGCCTCATGCAGTAGTTTGTACCTTCAAAATGTGTTGACAACCAATGATTTATTCATATTGTTTGCACAAAAACTTTTTTCAGAAGCATCAAGTAACCCTTACAGGACACAGAGCCATAACTCCCGTGAACAGGATTTGTAATAGTAAATAAAAAAAGATATAAAATAATAAAGAACTGCAATTTTTGTAACATGTTATTTTCTGTTAAGATTAACCAAGTAATGCAAGGTCATGGTTTTGGTTCTGTTTAAGTTCTGTTTAAGTTTCATTTGTCTTATTTCCATTTTTGAGTTCTGGTTATTTTTTATTTTTGTATTTGAGTTCTTAGATAGTTCTTGTTTGCCCTTTTGTGTCAGTCTTCTTTTCCCTAGCACCATTATTGCCTCTGTTCACACCTGCTCCCAATCTGCTAATTAGCCTGCTCTTTCCGTAAAAGCAAAAAAAAATAATAATAAATAAATAAAAAAATAAAAATCGACTGGACTTGGTTTCCAAGATTTGAAGACGTTTCGCCACCTCTCCAGGAAGCTTTCTCAATTCAAATGTCTGGATCCGCAGTGAGTTTGTGTCTTTATATAGACAAGGCCTTGAATTGCTTGGAAACATGCAAATGGAAACCGATGAATGGGTCGTTTGGTTCCATTGTTAGCCTGTAATATCGGTTGTTAAAGGGGGGGGGGATTGTCTACTGTAATACCAGGTATTACAGTAGACAATCCCCCCCTTTAACCACCGACCTTCAGAATCATAGACAGGTTTCAGGTATTACAGGCTAACAATGGAACCAAACGACCCATTCATCGGTTTCTATTTGCGTGTTTCCAAACGATACAAGGCCTTGTCTATATAAAGACTCAAACTCACTGCAGATCCAGAAATTTGAATTGAGAAAGCTTCCTGGAGAGGAGGCGAAACGTCTTAAAATCTTGGAAACCAAGTCCAGTGGATTTTTTTTTTTAACTTTAACAGAATGACTATGACCTGGATGACTGAGAATCTTCATCAGCATAGCCTGGTCTTTGTTTCTCTCTCCCATTTATTCTCCTCCTGTTCAGTCATTCTTGGCTGGTTTGTTCTGTCAAGTGGGGAAAGGAGGTCTCCCGGGTGTCCAAAACTGAGTCCAACTCTGCTGGGTCGATTTCTGGCTGGTTTGTACCGTCAAGTTTGGTAGAGGTTGACCGGATCCAAATGCAGAAACTGAAGCGGCTTCTTGAAGATTTAACCTCTTACACCCTCAGGGGGTATAAATAAATTTCTGCCTGACAAAAACACACAAAAGTAAATCACTTATAGCCTCACAGCTATTAGATTTAAGAAGAAACTTTTGGTACGTCTGTAAAGGTAAGATGTCATAGAATGGTTTTCTGGTGTCAGCACCATTGTAGCTTTGACCCTGGCTGAAATATTAGGGACAAAATACAAAATATTTTGCATTTTTTGAACCTCGCCAAAATTTTCTTTGAAATAAACATTGCAAAACACTACCAAAATATTATTTATAGTCCAAAAAAGTAGTACAGACTTTTAAATCTAAATGTTGTGTAAAAATATACCAAATTTGGACTCAATCAGATGAATCATATTTATTTTAGAATGGTATTAGTGAGAAATTTCTTAGGCGGAGAGGCCATTTTGGCACATTTATCCATAAATGTCACCAAACTGCCAAATGTGTTTTTTACGTCAATACTGGGGGTTTGTTAAAATTACGAGGTCACGTGGCAGCTGGACCCACCGGTGGGTCCGTCGGGTTCTAGGGGTTAATTAACCAAAAAGAAGCAAAAATCCAAAACATAAATCCACAAAAACTGAGAACCAGGAATACTCACAAGAAGGAGGCAAAAAAATTACGACAAACCAGCCAAGAGTGACTGAACAGGAGAATAAATGGGAGAGAAACAAAGACCAGGCTAATTAGCAGATTGGGAGCAGGTGTGAACAGAGACAAGAAGGGAGCTAGGGAAAAGGAGACTGACACAAGAGGGAAAACAAGAAATATCTAAGAACTCAAATACAATCAAAAATACCTAGAACTCAAAAATTGAAATAAGACCAATGAAAACTTTGAGATAATACAGCAATTCATGCTGTAATATTAGAAAGATTACACAGGACTTAATATAAGGCAAATTCAGAGGATTTAGTGGAACCAATTAATGCAGGAATGATTGTCGTCCTCAGTCTGAAACATTCCCACTTCTAATACTAGGAGGGGGGAAAAACAGAATGAGTAAAAGACACACCCCTACAGTTTTAGCTCAGATACGGGAATAAAGGGCACAGCCTGTCTGATAAATATGTAAGTAGTGCAGCTTTCTCTGGCGCTCACAGCATGCCTTCCCCTCCTGTGGATCACGGTCCGTAATCGTTCTGAACAGGCTTGACCCATCTGACTGCAAAGTGTCTTGTCCCTCGAAGAGATGATGTGACAGCTACGCCGTCCCTGACGAGTCAAATCGAGTTCAGCAGAGTCCGCGGGGCAAATAAAGGTCACAGTAATGACTCTAATAACTCTAAGCCCCCCCTCCATGTAGACAGCCTACACAGGCAGTCAGATAATTCCCCCCGGTGCTGAGTAGAGATAAATTAGCTTTAAAAAGGCTTTAGATTTAACAAACTCTCCCTTCCTGACACATGCTACGCTCTCTGTAACACCATCACCTCTGCCTTAATAATCCATTAGCCCATATTTCAGCCCTGTGAGAACATGACCGCAGCTGCAGTGAGAAGCAGCCATACATTAAAGGCGGGGCCTGGGTCCTGATGCTGGGGGGGATGGGGACGAAATGAGAGGTGACAGCCGAGCAAACAAGTCATCCTACAGCAGCTGTAGGCGACCTATATTTTGGGAGCTGATGAGAGACGTGGACCTAAGGGCTGCCTAGTGCAGCACAAATTTCACTGAAGTGAATAGTGTCAATGCTGGAGCCGCACGTTTTGTCAGGGTTCTGTTATGAGACAATGAGCAGGATGGAGGCAGTCCCCCTGCTGCTCTGGGAGCCGCTTTCTGAGGAGATTCGGCCACTTTCTGCACCTTTCACAGCAGATCTTTAAAACCAACAGTCCATTTTCATTTCCTGGGAACCTTTCAGACATTTTTATTTAACTGGATCCTTTGAAAGCTGTCATAAATGCTTTTTTTTTTATTCCTGTTCTATCAGAAGCATGTCTCCTCCCTCCTTTGATGTGATGATATTAGGGCTGAAACAATTAATCGGATTCATCGTGATTAATTGATTATTGAAACAATCGTCATCTAATTTAGTAATCGTTAACTGGAATGTAGAGCCTCTAAAACATGCTTCTAGTTGACAGAGTCACCCACTACAGCAGTAATTATACCAAAATTGTTAAAAAAATATGCTAACATTTTGCATTTGAGATACAAAAGGTTTTCGTCTGTCAATATCCTCTATCGAGAACTCCTCAAGTGGAAAATGTTTAGTTTCACCTGGTTTATTTGGCAAAAAATCCTCTGTAAGGAACCTTTGGCTTTTCGGTTATTAATCGATTAATCGAAAAATAATCGACTGATTAATCAATTTGCTAAATAATCGTTACTTACAGCCCTAGATGATATCCTTAAAAAATATCAGAAAACCAGCTTTACATTTACAGTAAACAACTTAAAGCAATTTGCTACAGTTTAGAAACGGCACGCATTTAAAAGCCACGGTCCATAACGAAATCAGGGTACAAAAACATTTAAAACAAGAAAAAATATCTAAACCAGTGGCCAGTGTTTTTTTCAGGCTGTGCATTAATCATAATGATGACCTTTTTATTTATGCAGAGACAAGACACTTTCCATTGACCTTTTCAGAGCTGAGATGCATGGTGTCAGTTTGGAGCAAAACAATAAATAAATGCTAACTTCCACCTGAAGTTCCTGGATAAGTTTATGCTAATTAAATGTAATTAAATATGTATCTTGACATAAAAACATATCTGTTTACATGTTTTCCATTTTTAAACATCCATACGTTTTTAATATATATCATGTATAATCCCAAATGTACCTTATAGTTCCTATTGCACATGATTTACTGTTTTGCAAACTTGGACCTTGGTCTAGACCTAATCTGGTTAGTTTAATCTAAAACAAAACTGTAATGCAGAATTTGAAATTAGAACCTTTGGATACATTGTTTGAGGAAAAAGCGTCAGGAAAAGGTAAAAACTGAATAGTTAAATTTTTTCTTATATGAAAAAATTAGAGTCTAGGGGTGTAAATAATAATCGTTTTGTATCGATGCATCGATCCAACAGCCGACGATCCGATGCATCGACACGTCCGCAAGATAATCGATCCATGTGTTTTTTTTTCCTCTGGTCCATTTTTATCCATTTGCTTCTGGGCGTAATTCCCCTCCCGTGCTGCGGTGGCGCTAAACCTATTTTGTCCTCCTACCTCGCTTCCTGGTTATACTCCTACAGCAGTGTGTTGCAGGGAGCTTGACACGGACGTTTTTAAATTATGCTCAATATTGAAGCGTGGTCTGTGCTACACGCTGTGGGTCTAGATACGGCCGAGGTGGCGAGGAAGTGGGGGCGAATTTAGTCCAACGACGGAGGGACATGAGGGCCAAAAAGAGCGGAGATCCAGGTGGAAAAAGGCTCCCAGCGTACTCGAGCACCTCACTCTTCTAGCGGGTTAAATTTCACAAGTTTTTTTCTGCAATTTCGGTCATAAAAACAAAACAAGCCGGCCTCCTGTCTTCAGCGCTGTTTGCGGTCAGCTACAATTTGAGAGAGGAGCAGTGGAGCGTCTCTGGAGGGGGCGGGACGTCTGGAGCCGAGGTATTATATTGCACTTATTGCACTGATTATGTGCAGTATTTTTTAATGCAACTTTTCTACTTCTATTATTTGCTCTTGTTTCTCAAAAAATGCATAACGATATTACAGCTTCCATTGATTTATTTCAAATTTGAAACCTTGTTAAGCCTGCATGGTGCAAAAAAAAAAAAAGAACCAATTAATAGAGTCGAATCGTATCGTGGTGTATTCTTGAGTATCGAAAATAAACGAATCGTTGGGTCAGGAAATCGATACTGAATCGAATCGCCGTGATGGGTGTGATTTACACCCCTATTAGAGTAATACAATTAGATATCTTTATGTAACATCATGTTATTCAATGTGTTGCATTTAAAAATTATTCTCCAAAATTAAACATACACTAAAATGCTTCTCTTGTATTGTTTAGGCAAAAATAGCATTTATTTCTCTATCATTAGTATGGCTGTAAAAGAAAGACCTGCAATGGACTGGCGACCTGTCCAGGGTGGACCCCGCCTCTCGCCCCGTAGATAGCTAGAGATAGGCACCAGCACCCCTCGTCACCCCACTTTGGTTAAGCTTTAAGGAAAATGGATGGATGGATGTAAAAGGAAGAAAATACAGCATCCAGAGCAGCTCTATTTGTGTGTCTTTAGAAATCTCCAAGTTGTTTGAGGCTCAGCTTTCAAAGTCTTAGCAGAAAGAAACAACCATATTTCCCTCATATTGGCATCTGCTCTCCGTTTTCACAATCTGATTATTTCCTTCTTTTATCTAAGATCCAGACTCAAAGATAAGAGAGCTTTTTAAGTCACGCCTCATAGATCTGAAATGACTAGCCCGGGGTAAAAGCAGGCCTGAAAGACGTTGCATCTTAAATCACTCTAAAAAAACAAAAAAAACAAAACCACAACTTTGTATGTCACCCTCAATTAGATTTATTTAAATATCAGGTTTTAATTAGTCTGTTGATTTTTCAGATTAAAACCCTTAAATTTGAGTTTTATAAAGCAGTCGTCTTTGGTTTGGCATTTGGGTTCATGTTGATTCATATCAAGTTTTGAGTAAATATTGAAATAAATTTACCAGGAACTGTTTCAATTCAATTAAAACACCCGAGCAGGTCACAGCTAAACCAATTCAACTTGAAATCTTATTCTAATATTAATTATGTTACTGTAATTACTGTAAAAAAAATAAATTCAATTCAATTCAGTTTATTTCTATAGCTCCAATTCACATCATGTCACCTCAAGGCATGTTCCAGTTCACCAGATCATCCAGTCAGATTGATTCAAAGTTTTCTATCTAAGGAAAACCAGCTGATTGCATTGACTCATTGAATCTTCAGCAATCCCTCACACTAAGCATGCTTGTAGCGACAGTGAAGAGGAAAAACTCCCTTTTAACAGGAAGAAACCTCCAGCAGAACCAGGCTCAGTGTGAGCGGCCATCTGCTGAGGCCCACTGGGGTTCAAGGAGACACAAGCAGACATAGAAAAAGAAGCATAGATACAAAAGGTAACTGTAAAAGGCAGACGAGCTCCGAGCCAGCTCCCTTGTCAGAGGATGAAGAGAGCACATCCAGTTAGTCACAGTCACAGAAACAGGACTACACTGAAAAACAGGCCGATCTCCAACATCTATAAAATACATTACTGAAAAGATTTATTTAATTCTGTTTTAAGCATAGCATCTACAACACCTTCAGAAAAGTTTAATACAATTCAAAAGTTTAGTTTAAAAATTTAAACAATTTTATGTAAAAATGCTATGATTTCCAAGTCCTGTCCTCTAATACGGCAATTATATAATTCATTTTAATAATATAACCTTTTAGATGCAAACAGCTTAAGTCTCTCTTTGGGTGAGGGATGTGCCTAAACTGCTAGATAGTTGGTGAGTGGGCTGGAGTTGGAAAGCCCTGAATTAATCCTGTCACTCTAATTATTGACACATAGCGATACATTTTAAGCATATATAACAGTTAGTTCTGAATAACTTTCTCATAACAGAAGGATATTATGACCAATAAGAAAAGAAAGAAAATTTGGAGCCGTTCACCAAACGAACGTCCAATCAGCGTTGGCTTTGAGGCGGGTTGAGGTGTGACGCAACGAGAAGCGCGACAGTTCAGTCTAAAGAACATGGCGGCTTCAGCCGATGAAACTAGCGTTAGCGTGGCTATCGAGCAAGTTTTATCGGAATTACAGAGTATTTCTTCACTGAAAGAAGAGCAAAACACTGCTCTGGAGGCTTTTCTCAGAGGAAAAGATGTTTTTGCTCTTCTCCGAACTGGTTTCGGCAAGAGTTTGTTCTATCAATTGGCTCCTCTTCGTCGTCGCTCTGTTAGTGCGTCATATGCTTCGTTGATCTGATTGGTTTATTTGGCCCGTCTATCACCAGCATAGGCCAATCAGCTAACCAGTATTTTCGCCCCTTCCCAAAATTACTTCAACGGAAGGTTTCCAGATGGATATGCGGAGCAAATCCATCTGGCGGAGTCAGGTTAGCTAAAAACAGCCTGGACCAGGAACTTGTTGAAATTAGGGAACATAATTATGCTTTGGCCCATATTTTTGTATTAAAACAATCTTTTTTTTATTGGTCTGACACAATATTCTAACTTTCTAAGAAAATCAAAAGCATGAAAAAAGGGAACCAAATCACACTGTTTGTAGTGGATCTATATAATATTACTTTCACATTTTGAGTTGAGTTACTAGAAAAAAATCCAACATTTTATCGATTAGCTCCAATAAAAATTAATACCTACTAGAAAAATGTTACATTAGGTTGTTTTTTTAAAGCTGTGGTCCTGGTATCATATTTTACATTTCTCTCTCCATGCCAACCAGAAGACTGAACGTGTTTGACGTCTGGCGGTGCTGTGCATGGCGGGTCAGCAGTCATTAAAAGTTGAAGAGCCACA
Source organism: Cyprinodon tularosa (assembly GCF_016077235.1). Classification (NCBI taxonomy): domain Eukaryota; kingdom Metazoa; phylum Chordata; class Actinopteri; order Cyprinodontiformes; family Cyprinodontidae; genus Cyprinodon; species Cyprinodon tularosa. The sequence continues at coordinate 20,302 of NW_024039392.1, forward strand.
ACAAAACAATGAGATCTACTGTCAGGCACCAACGCCCCTTTGGCCCTGAAGTCACAGACGCTGCGTTCAGGCAGGTTTGGAGTCAGCAGTAAAATCCTCTACACTGATTAGAGATGATGCCGGGGTCAAAACAGGCATGGAGCTGGAGCTGCAGGAGCACCGACTGATGTGACAGTTAATGTGGATGCTGCAAAGCGTGAGCAGAGAGCTCCAAGGAAACAGCTGATGCTACCACAGCAACATCAGACCACCGTTCTCCCCTCTTGGTTAAAATACATCTCTCTCAAATATAAAAGTTAAATTAAATATCAGTACATATTGATTATGTTGTAAAGTAGCAAGTGAGGCACATCGCATGATTTCTCCAGCCCCATACACTGAGTGCTTGTTTTGAGCATCCTTTCTATGGAAAAGTCCGGTCAGCAAGGAATGATCAATGGATCGCTATCTATGCCTAAAACTAAAGCCGGGCATACACTGTGCGATTTTTGTCAATCGTTGCACGCAGCTACAGCTCACACCGTACGACGAAACTGCAGGGTTTCGTCGATTGAGTTCACAGCTCACGATGTACGTGCGACCCAACGCTCTGATGCGATCTACTTGCTCACACTGTACGTCTAAAAATAATGTAGGACTCAGCTCCGCAGTGAGATGGCGCTACTCGGACTCTTCTGTCCGGAAGCCAAACGAGTAGAAGAGGAATATGAAGCTCACTAGAGTGAAACGCGCTGCCTTGGCAATTTGGGTAATTTAGTGCTGAAAGCCCTAAAAAGAAAAAGTGACGACGTATTTGGATAAAGACGTGGTTGTCAGGGCGACAGTGGCGTTGGATGTAGGAGTTTGTCCTGAAATCGAAGGATTGACGGTTCAAGCTGCGACTCCGACTTTCAGTGTCGTTGTGCCCTTGGGCAAGACACTTCACCTGCATTGTCTACTGATGGTGGTCAGAGGGCCCGGTGGCGCCAGTGTACGGCAGCCCCGCTTCTGTCAGTGAGCCCCAGGGCAGCTGTGGCTACAATGTCGCTTGCCACCATCAGTGTGTGAGTGTGTGCGTGAATGGGTGAATGAATGTGGTGTAAAGCGCTTTGGTCAAGTTACCTGACTTGAATAAAGGCGCTATATAAGTACATGCCATTTACCATTTCTCCATTTCACTCATTGCACCCCCCCTCCATGCTTCTGGGTTTTCAGCTGAGGGGAAGAAAAAGAAGAATCCTTGTTTGCCCACAACGGCCGACTGAAAATCAAACATGTTTGAAGGAAGCCATCTATGTTAAGAAAGAAAAACCAACATTAAACAGAGGGGGTGGAGTCATGTTCCAGCTTTCAAAAACCTACAATGCAGCGATAGAGTTGATTTGACTGCAAATCAAACATGTTTCATTTTCCCCCGACCTTACAATTCCTGATTGGGAGGCGGTTGTGAGAGGCTGATCGCCCCTCGTTACCCCCTGTACCCTACATGACGCACGATCAAGCTGAAAGTCAGCCTGATCGGAAAATTCTCGCACGAGTGGAAAGTCACCCCGAAAAGGAAAAAAAATCACACAGTATAAGCCCGACTTAATATGTTTGCAGGGATTTAATGAATGTAGCGTTAATCAGTAAAAAAATAAAAATAATAATTTCTGTCGCGATCACCAAGTCTGGGAGTGGCCATTTTCGCCCACATATATACCCCATTTACACTACCCTTGAAAAACCGTGCCGAGACCGGTCCAAGCTCAGTAACTGAGATAACTTATGGTGTGTAAATGGAAAGCAAACTGAACCGAACCGAGCTAGACACAACCGGACCGAGCTAACTGCAGACCAGTTCCAGAGGTGGGCTCGGCTCGGTTTTTCCCTGGCTCGGTTCTCTGATAACAAGAGCGCATGAGCAGAACGCGTCATCTCCGTCTGGCTGACCATCGCGATTCACACTCCATTCCAGTAGTTGGCCGTAATGCCCCTCTGGAAGTTGCTTGCCAACCAACACAAAACAGAAGAACAACTATAAACAACAACCGAAATCTTCTCCACGCAACATTTTAAATAATAGCATTTTAAATAATAACACCAAAGTACAGCAATAATAATCAAGCGTAACTTTCTTAATGTGACGGGCGCCGCCATTTTTATTTGCTCGATTCCCCCCTCCTTCGTCTTCTTCATGTGTTTTATGGCGGTTGGGAAATAACTTTTGGTGCATTACCGCCACCTACTGCTTGATTTCCTCCTTCAATACTGGCAGTAATACTGCAGATCGTCACTAGGAGGCGAGTAGTTGAGGAACCGAGATAGCGTGATGTGTAAACGTTCGTTAGAACCAAGCTCAACCTGGTTAACTGATCCGAGCTCGGACCGGTCTCGGAATGGATCGGTTTTACAAGGGTAGTGTAAATGGGGTAAGAGTAACACCTCACTCCTGACATGTTCCGGCAGTGACATCACAAACCAGTAGGTGGCAGTAGTGATCTTTGACAAACATGGATGCCTCCAGGAAAGCACATTCACATGAAAATTACTCTTAATTAAAATCCCTTATCATTTATTGAACATTATGGAATAATTTCATATTTAAAGTACTTTGAGAAGTTTGAATTCTGAATATGACCGGACTTTTCCTTTAAGTCAGAGGGTTCTCCAAATCTGCTGCAAGACAGACCGCTACAGAAGATCCTTCCTCAATACAGCTATCAACACCTACAACAAGTTAATGAAAAACCAAAACCTTATGAGTCACTGCAATATTTAATTTCCCTTTGGGATCAATAAAGTATGTTGAATTGAAATGAACTCAATAGAATCCAGTTCCAGACTAATTTAGCATTTAGCCCCATCATTGCTGATATAGCACAGAGTATTACTTTTTATTTATCCAGCTCAGATTGAAACCTAGTCTAATTAAATTAGCTTGTATCTTTAGCTTGTTTACTTTCCACTGGACAGAGGGAGGTTAAGTTTGGGTTCCAGCACCTCAGCTTGTAACTGTTGATCCTGGAGCTGAGGAGTTGCTCATTTTTAACAAAATTACTCATTTTGTTTGTTTGATTTTGGTGAGGAAAGGCCTGTTTATGAAGCTGGATAACATTTTCCAGGGATGGCTTTATTAAGGTGTTCTTCCTCTAACTCCAATGTTTCACATGACTCACAGTGATGAACCTTAGATTTAATATATACAGTGAATTTTGTAGGCTCCAATCTGCTGCAATATGTGGAGGTGGTTAGTCTGAAGCAGCCTGGTGCAATTTCCTTTTGATTTAGAGCAGATAAACACACCGTATCGGCTTTGCATAATGGCACCACGCTCCAATGCAGGGCTTCTTACATCTGAGCGCTAAGATTGATTGCATTCTGCATTTGTGCTGCAGAGCTTTAAGATTAACAGAGAGCAGCTTTTTAACACAGAATGAGGTAGTGATGGATAACAAATACAGCAGGAAAAAAATGCCATGTAGACTGATGCAGACACTGGCAGTTCTGCTTTAATTGCACATATACACTCACCGGCCACTTTTTAAGGTACACCTGTCCAACTGCTAGTTAACACTTAATTTCTAAGCAGCCAATCACATGGCGGCAACTCAGTGCATTTAGGCATGTAGACATGGTCAAGACAATCTCCTGCAGTTCAAATCGAGCATCAGTATGGGGAAGAAAGGTGATTTGAGTGACTTTGAACGTGGCATGATTGTTGGTGCCAGAAGGGCTGGTCTGAGTATTTCAGAAACTGCTGATCTACTGGGATTTTCACGCACAACCATCTCTAGGGTTTACAGAGAATGGTCCGAAAAAGAAAAAACATCCAATGAGCGGCAGTTCTGTGGGCGGAAATGCCTTGTTGATGCCAGAGGTCAGAGGAGAATGGCCAAACTGGTTCGAGCTGATAGAAGGGCAACAGTGACTCAAATAACCACCCGTTACAACCAAGGTGGGCAGAAGAGCATCTCTGAACGCACAGTACGTCGAACTTTGAGGCAGATGGGCTACAGCAGCAGAAGACCACACCGGGTGCCACTCCTTTCAGCTAAGAACAGGAAACTGAGGCTACAATTTGCACAAGCTCATCGAAATTGGACAATAGAAGATTGGAAAAACGTTGCCTGGTCTGATGAGTCTTGATTTCTGCTGCGATATTCGGATGGTAGGGTCAGAATTTGGCGTCTACAACATGAAAGCATGGATCCATCCTGCCTTGTATCAACGGTTCAGGCTGGTAGTGGTGGTGTCATGGTGTGGGGAATATTTTCTTGGCACTCTTTGGGCCCCTTGGTACCAATTGAGCATTGTTGCAATGCCACAGCCTACCTGAGTATTGTTGCTGACCATGTCCATCCCTTTATGACCACAATGTACCCAACTTCTGATGGCTACTTTCAGCAGGATAATGCGTCATGTCATAAAGCTGGGATCATCTCAGACTGGTTTCTTGAACATGACAATGACTTCACTGTACTCAAATGGCCTCCACAGTCACCAGATCTCAATCCAATAGAGCATCTTTGGGATGTGGTGGAACGGGAGATTCGCATCATGGATGTGCAGCCGACAAATCTGCGGCAACTGTGTGATGCCATCATGTCAATATGGACCAAACTCCATGAGGAATGCTTCCAGCACCTTGTTGAATCTATGCCACAAAGAATTGAGGCAGTTCTGAAGGCAAAAGGGGGTCCAACTCGTTACTAGCATGGGATACCTAATAAAGTGGCCGGTGAGTGTATATGATTAATGCATTGCTTTAAATGAGTTTAGTGTCTGGTAGTAGTTAGATAATCAAACATGAGGCAACATTTGGGTCTTTTTAAGACAACTTGGAAAACCTGGTGCAAATAATAAAACCTCCTCCGTCATGTCTCTGTTGGTTTGTGAACAGTACAGCTGTTTAGATGCTTGTGCTGACTGCCAAATGTTTCTGGATGAAGAGTCTTTATGTATTAAAAATTACTATAAATTATAACCTCTTATATTTATTACCCCACATTTGTAAGAACTGTGAAACCTCATTTCTGGCTCAAAGACACCAACTATATATTCTGGATATTTCATGTCCAAAGACCTTGACTTCAGCACATGATTTTACATAATGAATAGCTGTGGGAGATTTTAGATCAATTCCTTATTGTCAGAAGTTATCCGGAATCGATCTCTGTAGGTATTTAGTTTGGCTGCTGGGAAGAAGAACGACTGCTTTTCATCAACCCACATTTCTAAACTATTAGCAGATATTTAAATCAGAACCTTTGTTTTCTCCCTTTGTTTTGGTTTTTCCATAGAAAGTATCCCAGGCTCAGTCTTTCTGTTTAGTGGTGCTTTTTTCTAGCGAGTCCTTGATTGATCCATTGCTGTTAATCGTTTTGTGCTCTCTCTCTTTTTTTTTTTTTTTTTTTATAGAAAGTACCTCAGGCTCAGCCTGTCTGTCTTTTGCTGTTTTTCTTCCTGGACACAGACTACCTTGTTTCATTTATTATATCTGCCATAAGAAATGTTCTTGGCCCACTCCCTACTTGGATTGGCTTTCTGTCTCTCCTGAAAGATGCCATTTGCTTTATTCTCTCTTTGTTTTGTTTGTTACACAAAACCCATTTGCTTGTGTTGTTTAACAGTTTTTTACTGAATTGAAGTCATTAATTGAACCACTGCAACCATTAGTGCTATCTGGCTGCATTTCTATAGCTGTTAGCCAGCTGTAGCTTAGCTGTGGCATTGAGTTTGATCAAATTTTGATCAGGCTACTAAGCTTCCAGGGTTATGTCTGAGCGTTGTGAGTGACGGTGGAGGAATGTGAGTTTAGCGTAAAAGTGCTCAGAGTCATCTAGTTAATCAGAAAAGGACTTTTGAATTTAGTCTCCTTCCCAGATAGTCTACTTACCAGCAAGCTATCAGAAGAGTTGTAGCTGCTAAAAGTTTAATCAGGGCTAAACCAACAGTTAAGAAAGTCAGAGTGTGGTGTGAGGGCGCCATGGAGAAACTACAGGACTGTTTTGAATGCTCTGACTGGAACATATTCAAAGCTGCAGCAACCTACAGTATGACAAGAAAATAAATATAGATGATTATGCCGTGACTGTCAGGCTAAATTAACAAATGCATTGAGGACGTCAGCATCACAAAGATCATCAACACCCGGACCAACCGCCCTGGATAAATGGAGATGTTCGGAAATCGCTAAAAACACACAACTTAGCCTTCAACTCTGGCGATAAAGAGGCACTGAGGATAGAACGTGCCCAACTTAAACCGTGCCATCAGATCAGCGAAGCAGAACCACAGCCAGAAGATCCAGGATCTTTTCCACAACTCCAGCAACACCAGGAGGATGTGGAAAGGCAAACGGGCAATCACAGACTACAACACACCCTCCCCTGGTAGATACAGCAAACGCCAACTTCCTAAATGGGCTAAACAACTTCTTTGAAAGGTTCGAGGCACTAAATGCCATCAATGACCCCGCACACCCCCACCATGGACTGTTCCACCTGCTGCCCTCAGGGAAGAGGGTTCACAGCATTCAATGCAGGACCAGCAGGTTCTGCAACAGCTTCTTCCCCACCGCCATTAGACTGCTGAACTGTTGAAAAAAACTCTAAATCATGTCACCAAACCAAAAATACTGCATATTTGCACCATATATATTAATGCTCTGAACTTCCATATCAATGCGTTTTTGTTCCATGTTTTTTTCTCCCATACTGTTTACATTTGATCACTGCTGCACTTTATGGAATGGAAATGTTCATTTACTGTCTGAAAAGCTCTACTAAATGAAATGTCATTTTGTATACACAGAGTGTATACAAAACGACATTAAAAGTTGTCTAAGTTCAGTGTTGTCCTTGCATTTCTGTCCCATATAATCTACTCCAGACTTGGTGCTTTTGTATTGACTATTACCCCATTTACACTACCCTTGAAAAACCGTGCCGAGAGCGGTCCGAGCTCAGTAACTGAGATAACTTATCGTGTGTAAATGGAAAGAAAACTGAACCGAACCGAGCTAGACACAACCGGACCGCGCTAACTGCAGACCAGTTCCAGAGGTGGGCTCGGCTCGGTTTTTCCCTGGATCGGTTCTCTGATAACAAGAGAGCATGAGCGGAACGCGTCATCTCTGTCTGGCTGCACATCGCGATTCACACTCCATTCCAGTAGTTGGCGGTAAGTTACTTGCCAACCAACACAAAACAGAAGAAGAGGAAAAACTATAGACAATCGAAATCTTCTCCATGCAACATTTTAAGTAATGGCATTTTAAATAATAACACCAAAATACAGCAATAATAATCAAGCATAACTCTCTGAATGTGACGGGCGCCGCCATTTTGATTTGCTTGATTCCCTCCTTCTTTGTCTTCTTCTTCTTGTGTTTTATGGCGGTTGGCAAACAACTTTTGGTGCATTACCGCCACCAACTGCTTGATTTCCTCCTTCAGTACTGGCAGTAATACCGCAGATCGTCACTAGGAGGCGAGGAGTCGAGGAACCAAGATAGCGTGATGTGTAAACGGTCGTTAGAACCGAGCTCGGCCTGGTTAACTGAGCCGAGCTCAGACCGGTCTTGGCATGGATCGGTTTTTCAAGGGTAGTGTAAATGGGGTATTAGTCTGCTTTCTGTTCTCTGAACCCTGAGCTGATGGTGCAGAGGTCCACTCATTCTGAACCTTCTTCTACTGGAGGGTTTTTACCAGCGAGGAGGAAGTGGTTCCTCCATTGTTGCCACATGCTTTGGATGACTAATTACTAGGGATGTAAATCACATCCATCATGGCGATTCGATTCAGTATCGATTTCCTGACCCAACGATTCGATTATTTTCGATACTCAAGAATACACCACGATTCGATTCGATTCGATTAATCGATTAATCGTTTTTTTTTTATTATTATTATTATTATTTTTACACCTTACAGGCTAAACAAAGTTTCAAGTTTGAAATAAATCAATGAAAGCTGTAATATCATTATGCATTTTCTTTAGAAACAACAGCAAATAACAGAAGTAGAAAAGTTGCATCAAAAAATACTGCAAAAATACTGCACAACATCAGTGTAATGAGTTCAATGCAATACCTCGGCTCCAGAGAAACTGTCCAACATATTTTTTTAGAATGTAATAAATTTACTCAGGAAAGAGAGATGTTGCTTAGAGAGTTAGACAGGAATAAAAATAAACTAGATATAAGGGAATTGTTTCAAAGGTCATCTGGGGATGTAGTTTTTGGTAGTATTTTTAATTTTCTAAGAAGAACGGGTATTTTAGGGAGAATATAATAGTTTTTCTGGTCCATACTCCATTCTGGAAGGTGGCGGTAATGCACCTATAAGTTGTTTGCCAACCGCCATTAAAAAAAAGAAGAAGAAGAAGGCTTCAGAGTGTTGACGTCACCGCCCCCTTGAGAGACGCTCCGCTGCTCCTCTTCCAGATTGTAGCTGACCGCAAACAGTGCAGCAGACAGGAGGCCGGCTTGTTTTGTTTTTATGACCGAAATTGCGGAAAACAACTCGTGAAGTTTGACCCGCTAGAAGAGCGAGGTGCGCGAGAACGCTGGGAGCCTTTTTCCAGCTGAATCTCCGCTCTTTTTGGCCCTCATGTCCCTCCGTCGTCGGACTAAACTCGCCCCCACTTCCTCTCCGCCTCGGCCGTATCTAGACCCACAGTGTGTAGCTCAGACCACGCTTCAATATTGAGCATAATTTAAAAATGTCTGTGTGAAGCTTGCTGCAACAAACTGCTGTAAGAGTATAACCAGGAAGCGCGGTAGGAGGGCAAAATAGGTTTAGCGCCACCGCAGCACGGGAGGGAGAATTACGCCCAGGAGCAAATGGATAAAAATAGACCGGAGGAAAAAAAAACATGAATCGATTATCTTGCGGAGGTGTCGATGCATCGGATCGTCTGCTTTTGGATCGATGCATCGATACAAAACGATTATTATTTACACCCCTACTAATTACTACAAAGTCAGTAACACAAATGTAATCAGCTCAGGCTTCTTTGGTAGAAAACTTCCAATTAACAATAAAATGATCAACTGAGTTAAAAGTGCACTAATCCTAAAACATCCCCAGATCATTATTTTTTTATTAGAACAAGACAATTAGAGAAAAAGTATGATTTCAGGCCATGAAGTTAAACTTTTTTAGATAAATTGAATTAAACTGCTGCAGCTTGACCAAAAGAAATGAAGTCAGGCAGCAACCCATCAGCTATTTATCCATGCTGTTGTTGATAAATACCAATAAACACAAATCCTTGGCCTTTTCTTACGACAGTTCATGGCTGAACTGGCAGTAAGATCGTCTTTAGTCAAAAGCTGCTGAATATCAATGAGGCTTGCTGATGGAGCGACACAAACATGAAGACACCATCAGTCAATAACAATGACCTCGATTCCTTCCAGCCCAAAGGCTGCTAACTGAACTGTGCCGAATGGTTACAAGGAGCGAGGGGAGGAGTCGGCAAACCAGGAGCAACATGGGCCAGAGTTTACAAAAAGCCACCTTAAAAGGACACCAGTGTCTCCCAGGCTTAAGAATAAATGATAAATTCACCCATCATGTCAGCAGTGAATTATAGCCCTGCAGCGTTTCAGACTCATGTAAGGCATTTTTTTACGCAGCGCCTAACAAGATGTGCGATCACAGCTTCATAGTAAGCACCACCAAACAAAAGTGACCCCCCCCCCCCCCCCCCAGAGTCTTTTTACCTTAGACATTCTGAATGTTTTCTTTTTAATCAATCATTGTGTCAGGATCATCTCCATGCTCTATTTAAGGTTTTATTTAATATATTTACCTACATCTGTACTATTTTACCAATTTTCCTTGTTGTGAATGCTGAACAGTGTCCGTTTTTGCATTTTAAGGTTTTGTTTGATGGTTTATTTTAAGTTGAAACAGAGACATGTCTTTAAAGAAACATAAATCTGACATTCTGCTCTGAATAAAAAGTTTGTGTTACTTCAAACTTTTTGTTCTAATACTCTGAGTAAAGCAGCAGCCTTTCTATTATGTTTACATGTATTAGACTGATCTGATATGTATTGTCAGAACATTTAATCCGCAGCACAGCATTATTTAAATAACAGCAGCTTAATGTTAGCTACGGAATAAAAACATGATTATAATTTAGATGAAAAAAGACCTTTCCACGCTGCAGAAAACCTCACCATGTTCCTCACGACCTTAATCCCCCCCCCCAGTCAGAATAGATGATACTAGGGCTGCAACTAACGATTATTTTAAAAATCGATGAATCGGACGATTATTTTTTCGATTAATCGATGAATCGGACAAAAAATATTTTTTATATTAACCTCTTTATTCCAAAATAAAAATTTCAGACAGAACAAACAAGCACACAAGTACAGGTTGCTCATTAACTGTACTGGTGCAATATGAAAAATAAATGTTTGTGTAAAAACTACGCAAACTTACATGAGAAATGTAGCTGTACATCCACAAAATATAGGCTACTTTGTTTCATAAAGCGCAAAAAAAGACATTTTTGTTTTTAAAGCCCCTAAGGGGTTCAAACAACAGGCCCCCCCATTTCAACAGATGAGGTTTTTTTAGACTAGAAGAGTTCTGCCTTTTAAGACAGGAAAGTATAGCAGTTAAAGTTGCTGCTTGAGAAAATACTGAACCATAGAGATAAAAATAGCCCTGTGATTCAAATTATAAATTGTATTTGGAATAAAAATGAGAGAACTAGGGGTGCTAAAAAACACATCCTACAAAGACAGATATTTACATGGGAATGTGGCAGATAATTAATTGACATATTACTGATCTTGCTGGATTTTATTCTGCTTTACTTCCATAAATTGCAGGATCTTCTTTACTTTATCTTTGCCAGAAGATTTAAACTTTAAAAGTCTTGCCCTCATAATTTGCAAGTTAATTTATTTATAAAGTAAATATAAACGCTGCTTAAGCTAATTCAAATGAAATTAAAAGTAAAATAAGTAGCCAACCTTATCACTGTCTGTAACCTACTAACAAGGTAAGGAAAGCATCAGATGAGCTACCTGAGAAACTAACGTTACGTTTCCCCACTTTAAAACCAAACAAACATGGTCGCTCACCCTGCTGATCAGCTCTCTTCACTGCCATCGAAGGCTCCAACGTGTTTCCTTTTCAGGTGCTGCATCATAACAGTGGTGCTTCCGCGCCATGTTAATTTCTTTTGAAAAAAGTTGCATGTTATCACTTTTTTCGCTTTACAAAGCGCAGGCTATTTTAATTATTGTGATCAATTTGCGCCGTCAATCCCGGTGCATGCGCGCTTCATTTGCAGTCTGGAAGCTGAGGGTAAACATCCCCCTGCTCTGACTGCAGCGCTGAGAGGGACTCCTGCGGGAGCGGGGGGAGGCGCCCCACGGCAGAGTAGGAACGATACATGCTTTCACGTCTCCAAAAGCCGCCAGTGACACCGTAAAAAGTCGCCAGATTTGTCGCTAGTCGCTTTTTGAAAAATAGTCGCTTGAGGGGTCTGAGTTGGCAACACTGCACCTGCAGCGCTGGCTCGCTCTGCCGTATTTTTTCTTCTTCCCCCGCTTCAGTCAAGTGGATGTGATGACGGCGGCGGCGGATGACGCATTAATCGCGCGACACAACTAATCGATGATGAAATTCGTTGCCAACGCTTTTAAAAGTCGATTTTTATCGATTTTATCGATTCGTTGTTGCAGCCCTAAAAATATGGCAAAATTTTGTGAATTTTCGGGGGATTTCGTAGCATAACGATGACATATAGCAATATTTCATTAGTAAAAGAGATTGATATGGTGTTTTTAAATGGCAATATATCAGCATATGAAGATATTGGGATATTTGAATGTATCAATATTTTTTCCCTCGTCTTTAGAAGTTTTTAAGTCTGTAAAAAAGAAGTTTTTGAGGAAGAAGAAGAAGTAGTATTTTATTTTATTTTTTTAGACTTTAGAAACTCAGAAGCTAATCAAATATCGGGTTAAATATCGGTGGGGTGGCCGATGTCCGATACTCAGTTTTAAGGCCGATACCGATAGGGGGCCGATTATATCGTGCATCCCTATTTAGTTGTTTTAAACCAAACAGGTTTTCATTAAAAATTAACCACACCTTAGATCCCAACATGAAAAATCAACTAGAATACACCACCATAGCAGGACCAGGCTACCACCATGCATTATCTGCTGTCAGCTAAAGGCTGATTTATACTCAGAAACCAGGACGTCTGTGTGTCGCAGTGAATGCAAATATGCCCCGCCCCCCTTCCACAGACACTCTGCTGCTCTTCTCCAAAATTGTTGTTGATCGCAGACAGGAGGCCTCTGATTGGTCAAATCTACATCTGCTCTACACTTCATGTCATGCAACTCTAATCTAATACAATTTAATTATTCAGACACTCATTTTCACCAGCATAAAGTCCATTATGATCTTATAGTTATACGTGTCCAACTTATTTAATTAAACTTATTTTATGAAGGAAAGATGAGTAAGTTATCCAAGCCAGTTGACTTGCTAAAATTAAGAGGAAATAGACTTGTTTTAAAGGTGTAGTGAAGGGTTTACACAAATTTTTGAAAAGACACGCCAACTCCACTTTTAAAAAAAACGTACATGCACAACCATATACCTGCTTCCTAGAGGAAACGCCTATTATAGAATATATAAAAGTCATGTAAAATGGATTCCTCCACATAACATGCCAAACTTTACTTGTTGAACAGACCCTCTCCAACCGTGGCATCAGTGAGAAGCCCGACCTGTGCTTTCAGCTTACGCAGTCACGTGAAAGAATCTCCCAAAAACACTCTGGTCTTGTTTCTCTCTTCTGAGGCCTTTCTTTTCTTCTCATACTCTTTGTAGACACTTTTCCTCTAACAACCCTCGGCCATTTTCAAAGAACCGCGGTGAGAAAGGTGACTGTCTGAAACCGTAGCTCAACACAGATATACGCCTGAAAGTGCGCAGAGAAAGATAGCTAACGGGACGAGCATGAGGACGGCCTTACGTAGACATATCACCAGAATGATTGTAAGTTAGGAGGACCACTTATTTAGACGATCCACCCAGAAAAAGAACATCCTCCACTCTGTATTTATCTTCAATCTTTTCATCTCTTTTCATTGTTTTTTGAAGTGTATTAAGTACTGAACTCTCCATTTTCACCTGATCACTTTAGAGAGACGGTACCAAAAGTGGTGTGACTTTTGCTTTAAAATCAAACAAAGCTGTAATCACTTCTCTGGCGGTGCCGTAGATGAGCTCACACTTGGTTTCCAGTTTCACGGTTTCACTGAACTAACACCAGCTGTCAGTGACGCCCTCACCATCTTTCCTCTCTCTGCTCATCCTCTAACTACACATCCACCACTCTGTTGATGAAATATGTATCACTGGGCAAACTCAAATATTCACAGTCAATCCCACCCAGCCACTCATAAACGTCTACTTCGCAAACTTCATTTCCCACACAGAGAAACAGTCATGCAGAAACTCTGTCTGCTCAGAGTCGACACACGGACAGGATCTGTGAATGAAGGAAGTCCTTTTGCCTTCTCATTCACACTGACATGGTCTGACAGCAACCAACCCTGATATGTGATCCACAGATATTACAGAAAAGCCTGACGGAAGTCAGGAAGTAAATTCCTGTTCCTGTAGAAAGAGAACTCCCTATATGGCACCAGTGGTTTGGAAATGTACCCATTAGGAATGGGGGATTATGGAGCGGAGAACAGCTAAACCCCACACCCCACCCTGAGCTTTGTTGAATCATATTTTATTGTTCATCTTATCCAGAGTCAGAGCAAATTCAGAGCCTCAACCTGCGGCTCCTTTATCGTGCAACAAGTTAGTCAGATTACAAACTTACTATGGCTGCTTTATGACCATCTGGGGGGATTTACTATTAAAACTCTTGTCCCTATAAAACTCTGTTTCCATTTATGGTTAATATAGGTATTCCTTATTTGTGCACATTAATTATGTTTTAATAAAAATCCTTTCACTAAAATCCCATCAGAACACTTATAATATTAAGTGTGTCTCATCCCCCCCTTCAGTGTCCACCATATTGGATCAGTCCATTTGCTGCACATGTTCAGAAAGGTCCAAACAGACAGCAGCAAACCATTTGAAAACAAACCATGCAAAGAGCAGTGTTGCCAACTTAGCGCTTTAGTCGCTATATTTAGCCACTTTTCAGACCCCTCTAGCACTTTGATTTCTAAAAAGCTCCTAGCGCCAAATCTAGAGACTTTTTTCTGCTACTGGAGACTTTGGAGACAACATCTAAAAGCAGCGAACTCTGCTCTCCAGAGCGAGTAGATTGGTAACCCCGCCTCCTGCTCTCCTCTATCTTGTCTGCTGTCATGATTCATGCAGCTATTATTTCATCCAAATGAAAAATGGAGAACAAAGAAGCAGATCATGGCTTGTCTACAGTGAAAAGAAGGACTGGGTTATTTACTTTGGCCTTTTTGGAAACACAGGAAGGAGCAATCAGCTAAGTGAGCTTAGTGCTTGGAAAAAAATCTTTCATTCCTTTAGAGACAGCATGAAAAGTCAGCTGAGTACAAAACATAGAGAGGAAAACAAGAAGAAAAGGGACAAGAAAAGAGGGACACAACCTAGAACAGATAATGGATGTCTATTCTATCAACATATCTCTATCTGTATAATGGGTCTGTTTTATGTGTTGTCTTCTCCATTCAGAGGGCCCCTGCCTGTCTTTGCCTAGGGCCCCAAATATCCTAAATCCGCCCCTGGCACTATCTACAAGTGTGCGATACATGTGGACAAAACGGATCTCTTCATCACACCTTCCTGCTCCATCATAACCTGACAATAACTTAAAAGAAACAGAAAAAAAACAGGGCTACGGCAGGAGACATGGGTCATTTCAGAGCAGCTGCAGAGCCAACCAGAGAGAAGAGCTTGGTCTTTATATTCACACGGGAAAAGGTGAAAATAACCAGGTAGAAGGTAGTGGTTATACCTGCACTCTGACCCTGAATAGGGTTACAGACCTACAGCTATTCATTACACTGACCCAAGATAAGAGGTGCAGGTTTGCCTGTGCAAACTCTCAGTCATCCAGGTTGTGCAACCACAAAAGAGCGGCAACAAGACTTTTTCTCACTTTTTTTCTGAAGGTGTTTCGACACCTATCCAGGAATCTTTGTCAGCTCGCACCAGAGCAACCTGTAGTTCAAGCAGCATGTCCGGTCGATCCTCCAAAGCATATTCCAAGTCAGATGCAAATCAAACACCCACCCCTGAAGTTTGCGTGTCCTGTCTTTTGGATTAACCAGTTTTTCTCTGAATCTGCGTCAGTTTTAATTTGTATTTTAAACACAATGGTTTGGGATTTATCTTTATCACCATAAAAGTAACTTAAATAATATCCACATTTCTTAGGTGTAAATCGTTAACCACACTGCAAAAATGATCTCAAGATGAGTAAAAATATCCTAAATTAAGGGTATTTACCCTTAATCTGAGCGGGTAAATAAGATGATTCACCAATGGAATGAGAATTTTACTCTTAAAATAAGGTATCTAGATACTATGCACTTGAAATAAGACAATGCAATTGTTTTTTTTTCTTATTTTAAGTGTAAATTGTCTTGTTCCATTGACAAAGTCTCTCACTTAAATCCTTAATTCAAGAAAAAATGCACTTATTTTAAGAAAAAAATACTTTAGATTTAATTTTTTTGCAGTGCAGAAACATCCTCAGAGGGAGTTCATGGTTACTTCAGCTAGAAGAGATGCTGTTGTGGTCAGAAGATCTATCCACTCGTTTTGGCAACTTCTTAATTAGGTTATTTCTATAATTTAACTAAACCTGCTTTTTAAAGCAAGTGAAATCTGAATCCTAACAGGGTAAACATTGTTAAAAAAGAGCTAAAAAAGTCTAACCGATTCTCTGGATCAATACTTCCTAAGGCAGGGGCACCTGTGCCAGACTCATGTTTTAAGCAGCTTTTAGTAAACATGTGGTTTGATTTTGGAGATTATAGAAATGACAGAGACTAGTGAGGATAACATAGGCTTTATTATAACCATTTAAAGATTACATTACAATACTCAAATCATGTTTTCCTGGTATAGTATAATCGTAGTTTCCTGGTACAGACTGAGCAGTTTGAATGTTCAATAAAGCAGAGGTTGGGCCAATCCAGGAGCTTATTGTTAACCTTCTTTATCCCTCATGTTTTAGATCATTGTTTAGTTGGTTGAGCCTAGAAAAAGATCTAAGCTTAGTTATCAGTTGAAATGGTTTGGATTAACAATCTTAATATCTGTGTTTGTTTTTTTAATCTGTGTTAAACTATTGCATTTTAAAGATCTATAAATAAATGGCAAGAGAAGCTGTCTAATGAAGAGCACGTGGTCCAGATGCAGCTTACTGAGGGACAATTAACTGAAAATTTGTGAAACTGTCGCTCTGCATTTATTATAAAGGAGAAGTTCGAAATTATTCAGAATTCAAACTTCTGAAAGTACTTTAAATATGAAATTATTACACACTGTTTAATAAATGATAAGTGTTTTTAATTCAGAGTAATTTTCATGTGAATGTGCTTCACTGGAGGCATCCATTTTTGTCAAAAAACACTACTGCCACCTACTGGTTAGTGACGTCACGGTGCGGTATCGGCTGTTGATCAAGTCCCAGTGCTGTATCTGGTGTTTGTCACAACGCGCTATTATCCAAGTCATCTTGAAAACATTCTTCTTCCAAATGTTGGCTACATATTACGGGTTTTTTCTCTGGCCAGAAGTTCGATGGCAAATCCTCCCTCTTCAAGTTGGCGATCCAACGACCAACCCGTCCGTGGAGGATCAGGAATCAGAAAGGTGGAATGACTCTTTTTTTTCCACTTTTTCCCGATGTATTCCAGCATCCAGCTGCCATGCACGTGGGCATTGTCAGTTTCACTATAGCTCTGGTGAATTTCAATGGTGAAGTCCTCTGGAAATCTTCAATAATTGTTGTTGATTGCAGATGTGTCTAGTAGTTCCCATTGATTTAGCTTGTAAAGCGGGGAGAATGGCGCTAGGCTTACCGCACCGTGACGTCACTGCTGGAAGATGGCAGGAGGGAGGGGTTACTATATTTGGGGAAAAATGGCCGCTCCCAGACTCAGTGATCGCGCCGAAAATTATTATTTTTTTCACTGATTAACGCTAAATTCATTAAATCACCGTAAACGTATTAGTTTTAGGTATAAATAATGATCCGTTTATTATTCCTTGCTGACCGGACTTTTCCTTTAAGCCCAAATTAGTGATTTATAAACTTGCTTGAATTATAAAATAAATCCACAATTCATTTAAAATTGTACTTGCATAGTAAAAGTTGGTTTAATTAAACAAAAGCCCCAAATTAATAAGGCATCTATGTCGAGCAGATGTTAACTTTTACCTCCGTCACTCTGTGATGTAAATTTAAAAATTTAGAAGTCAGTGAAGCCGATCTGAGGAGCACGATTAAATACAAATAAGATTTTTCTAATTATGTAGAATATAGAAAAACAAGAAGGATATGAGCAGGAGGAGAGCTGTACCAGCCAGTGTTTTAAAGAGATAATGTTGAAGAAGAACCACTGTCATCCACACGTAAAAAGCTCATCAATCAGTGACAACAAAGAGACACGTGGTCCTGAATATCTCAGGAGAAATGACTCGAATCTCTGCTTTGTAAACAGACCGTTAAACCAACTTTCAGAGCTAAAATAAATTGGAGTTTGAGGGATGAAGAGTGGAACAATGGCGCAAATGCAGCAGAACCAAAGGTTGCATAGAAAATGCAGAAAGCTTTGAAATAATGCATTTTCCATTCAGTCATTTAGTAATAACAGAACAGTTTAATGCCGCGTCAGGCCAGCATACCCTTGGTATTACGCATAACGTAGTTTCCCCTGTCTCTGCTCTCTTTACATCCAAGCTTGCTGTTTTATTTGGCAATTAAGTCAGGTTTTTGTCGTAGTTTGTGAGTAAAACAACAACAACCTCATTCACGAGGTTCGTTACACACATTAGGGTTAAAAAACACACATTGCATGTCTGTTAGATGAGGATCTTATTAAAGAATGATTGGCATTTTTTCACAGAGAATATTTACAGGGAAAGGATATGAGATTTATCTGTTTTTAGTTTGTTTAATAAGAGCAACATGCAGATCATTTTATTTTTATTTATTCATTTTTACAGCACATGACGAAGCACTAAAATTATTTTCAGATTACACATAAATAGTAGGGATGAAACGGTTTATGAAAACCGTTCGAACCGTTCGGTTTGACTGTCTCGGTTCGGTTCGCCTGTGTTTCGTTCAGTTCATGCGCTGCTCCTTTTTCTCATAGACCAAGCGTTTACACTCCAGAGCAGAAGGTGGCGGTACTGCGACCAAAGCAAACCACCAGTAGTAAACAAGAAGAAGAAGAAGCGAAGCAGCGTAGCCGGGTGTAGCAGGGAAAAAAATCAGTTGTTGTGGAGAATTGTGTGGGTATGGCGAGTGGGAAAGAACAGGAGTTGGAAGACGCGCCAGCAGCACTTTATAGGTCTGCTGTATGGGACCACTTTGCATTTAGAGTGACCTACGATGACGGCGGGAAGAAAGTTGTGGATAAAAGTGCAACAGTGTGCAAGGATTGTGCAACACGTTTTGTTTATGCTAAAAGCAACATGACCAACATGTCAGGCTAACAATCAACATATACCGAACCGAAAACCATGACCACGAAACCGTGAACCGAACCGAACCGTGGATTTTGTGAACCGTTCCACCCCTAATAAATAGATTAATTAATTCCGCGGGTCAAAGGAATATCTTTAGGGTTTAGATTCAGATTCACTTGGTGATAACCTACTGAGTCTACTGGCACCATCTGAAGCCATTCAATGGGACTGATAACCACTAATAACGATTGTGGGCGTGCATTCGTATTACTAAGGGTATGCTGGCCTGACGGGGTATGCTGAGCTGACAGAACACCGTATCAGAAACTCTGTAGCTGGGTTTATTATATATGACATGTTTCAAAGAAAACATATTGTTGGAGCTATTTGTCTTTTCCTGTGTTTATCGCCACCAGGAGGCGTATTTCATTTTGATTGTTATGATTGTCTGATGGTGGATGGGGTTATTAAAGTCGTAGGAAAGCAGCTGTTCCAACCGTTGCATTTCCGAATTCTCCTAAGTGGTGCCCGACTTTACACGAGTGAATAAAGTGAATGTGATTGGTTGATTATGAAAGGGGCGGGATTGTTGTGGCGGAAGGTTTGCAAGCATGTTTGGTTGTGGCCGGTTTGCCAGAAGCATCTTGCTAACCAGTTAGCAACTTATTGCTAGTAGGTTCCCAATGGGAAATTCCATTGGGACCAAGTAGCACTCAAGTAGCATTCAGCGTCTGCTCTGCCAATAATGCAAGCGTAGAAGAAGAAATGTGCTGTTTACCTGTGCAAAGAAAGAAACAACAAAAGAAAAATGTCTGAGGACTTCAATGTTGAGGAAGAGCATGAGTTCTTTGCTGAGCTGAATGCGCACTTTCATCTGGTTTGGTCTGCTGCGGTTTCCGTAGACTGGTGAACTCGCAGGCGCGCGCTTTTAGGAAATCCTATACACTACTGTTTATGCTCTAAAAACATTCTAAATGACTTCGTTTCGAGTAAATTCTGGACACTACCCACTCAGGACACTTGGAATACATTGGACGAGCAGTATGGAGGAATATTGACACGTTTTTTGTGGACTTTTATGGACCTTTCTGCCTCGGGCGCCATAGACCTCCATTATTTGAATGTCAGCAGACAGCAAGAAGCCTCCCAGATCTCCAGATGCATTTGAGATATCAAAAAAGTACTCCAGAGTGTTGTTTAGCATGGGGGTGAGTAGAAAATGAAGGCTAATCATGTTTTGGGTGTACTATTCCTTTAAGTTGGCACAATGGCTGCTCCTATAAGCTTTTATATATCATATGACTTTTACTGTGATCTGTGTTTCTCTCATTTCAGGAGAAATATCAAAAACGTGAAGCTTTCTGTCATCATGACCCTGAATGGCCACATATGAGATGTCACATAACATACAATGACTGACAGTGATGCGTTCAAGTTCATTATCAGACGATGAGCTCTGCAGGACAACATGGAAAAAACCCAAAAGAAAGTGTTCTCTGTTTTACACAGAGGTACAGGATGTGTCGTTCGACACTGTGTGCTTCAACAAGCAACACGCCTGAAGATGACTGTGAACCAATTACACCGTCAGTCAACGTTACCCTAAGGTGGGGGTGGAACTTTATATTTTTAGTACGCTTCAATCGTGAAAAAGAATGGTACCTTTTTTTTTCAGTCTGCAGCCAATTTTGATTTTTCTCCTGTTCTACAAACAAAAGTGAAATAATACACCGCAAAAAGATCTAGAAATTAATAAAAATGTATTAAATTTAAGTGTATTTACCTTAATTTGAGTGGGTTAATAAGATGATTTGCCAATGAAATTAGTATTTTTTGTCTTAAAATAAGATAATTAGATAATATGCACTTGAAATGAGACAATTCATTAGTTTTTATTTAATTTAAATCTACATTGTCCACTTCTATTGGCAAATTGTCTCACTTTCCTCCTCAATTCAACAAAAAATGCACTTATTTAAAGCAGAAAGGACTTATTTAGATTTTTATGAATAAAGTAGTACATACACTGGAAAAATGATCTAGAAATAAGTCAAAATGTCTTAAAATAAAAGTATTTACCCTTAATTTTAATAAGTAAATGAGATAATTTGCCAATGGAATAAGTATTTTTACTCTTAAAACAAGATAATTCAATAATATACACTTGAAATAAGACAATGCAGTCAAGTTTTCTTATTCTAAATCTAAATTATCTTGTTCTATTGGCAAAATGTCTCAATTCAAGAACAAATGCACTTATTTGATTTCTTTCCAGTGTATAGGCTGGCATAGCCAATGCCTGGATAGAATAGAAATGTATTCCATCTATCCAGGCATAGATTATAAAACAAATAATTGATTAAAACAGTCAAGTCTGATATGCAGAAATTCCCAAACAAGACAGCGGCCATATTGGCATCATTTTTCAGCAGCTGTTTAGAAAACTGAGTTCTGGAAACAACAGGCAGCTGTTTGAATGTCTGATTATTCTTTAGACTCTGGAATATTTCCATTCAGATTGACATCGTTCCAGGTGAGTAATTCTGTTAAGTTGAGAGTAAGCGACATAAGTTAAAGCGGTTGAGGTAAGATGACAAAGTTCTAGTTTGGTCCATTGCTCTTTCTTTCTCCATAGCTGCACAAGAAACCTCAATGTTCTGAAATATAGTCTTTACTGGGAATTTAATAAGTCACTTTTTGAAGCTGCTCCTGGATTTGTACTGAGAAGTAAATCAATCCAGTTCATAGAAAACGTACCAGAGCTGACAACTGTATTTAAAAGTATTTTAAATTTTGTGTTTTAAAAAGAAAATGCAATCACATTCAGAATACAAACTTCGGAAAGTAATTTAAATATGAAATGATTCCATCCTGTTCAATAAATAATCAGTGTTTTTAATTCAGAGTAATTTTCATTTGAATGTGCTTTACTGGAGGCATCCATGTTTGTCAAAGAACACTACTGCCACCTACTGGTTTGTGACGTCACGGTGCGGTATCGGCTGTTGATCAAGTCCCAGTGCTGTATCTGGTGTTTTTGTCACAACGGGCTATTATCCAAGTCATCTTGAAAACATTCTTCTTCCAAATGTTGGCTACATATTACGGGTTTTTTCTCTGGCCAGAAGTTCGATGGCAAATCCTCCCTCTTCAAGTTGGCGATCCAACGACCAACCCGTCCGTGGAGGATCAGGAATCAGAAGGGTGGAATAACTCTTTTTTTCACTTTTCCCCGATGTATTCCAGCATCCAGCTGCCATGCACGTGGGCATTGTCAGTTTCACTATAGCTCTGGTGAATTTCAATGGTGAAGTCCTCTGGAAATCTTCAATAATTGTTGTTGATTGCAGATGTGTCTAGTAGTTCCCATTGATTTAGCTTGTAAAGCGGGGAGAATGGCGCTAGGCTGACCGCACCGTGACGTCACTGCTGGAAGATGGCAGGAGGGAGGGGTTACTATATTTGGGCAGAAATGGCCGCTCCCAGACTCGGTGATCGCAACAAAAACGTATTAGTTTTAGGTATAAATAATGATCCGTCGGTCATTCCTTGCTGATCGGACTTTTCCTTTAAACAATGTCATGCATGAGATAATTATCTGAAAATCAGAAAACTTGTTGGCATCTGTCATCTTTTCGTCTGTGTACTGTTCTTTAAAAATGTAAAAATAGACCTCTCCTCAAAGTGCCAACCTTAAAGCACAGATATCTAGCCAGTGACAGAGTCGAATGTATTTTTGCTCACCTCACGCTGTTAGGAGCTGAGACTTAACTGTAAACAAGGACAATTTTTAGACAATCTAAAAATATATATTTGATACATCTAATAAGACGACTTATTCAAATTAATTTACTTTAAATAACCTTTTCAGAGAAAAGAACCCGCTTTTTTCTGCATCTGTATTACTAAAATACTTTTTTTTGGTGATCAATATAGGAAAAACACAGGGGCTGCAACCACACAGTCTGATAACGGGTCCTATCCAGAGAGGTGTGCGTGCTCTGTCCCCTCTTGGCGATGAGCTGAAAGCATTAAGACGTAGTTAAAGTCGACCCACTGTTGTTCGGCCTCCGATCCACCTCGGGAGGCAGTCACAGAGCCGTAGTCATCATGAGATGAAAAGGTCAGACGGGATCGCGCAGTAAGTGGGACTATAGTGATATGATACAAAGCAAAGAGCGCAGCGGCATCATCTAATGTTCAACCAGCGTTTAGACAATTTAAGAGACTCAGAAGAATCAGATGTAGGTGAAAACATGCAGCTGTAGCAGAAGCACTCAATGCCGCCAGGGGGTGAGAGTCGCTACACAGAGCCCAGCAAGATTTGGCTTTCTGCAAATCACCTTATAAGTGCTGCTTAGAAATCAGCTGTGCCTCTTTGGCTATATAGCCCCAATAGCAAGCATTTGGAGCTCCCTGATCCAGTAAATCACCTGCTTGATGATGGGTTTTTTGTTGAAACTGGGTCTAATATCGTGTAAACTGCCTGGATCAAGCGACACACTGATTTTATGATTGATTTTATAACAGCTGTAGTAATGCCTAAAGAGCAGGGATGTTTGAGGTCTGGTCACTATTATGAGTCACTGTCTGATGCTGCAGTAACTGCCTGTGCAGTGCCTTACAAATGTCTTTAAATACTTTTACATTTCTTCATTTTACAGCCACAGAGATGAAAGTATTACTGTATGTTACAGCTCAAAATAAGAAGAAAAGGATACTTAGTTTTCAAAAATGTCCATCTATAAATATCTGAAAAGTGCGTTGGGCATCTGTATCCAGCTAGTCCGAGTGAGTACCCTGGAGAACCACCCCCTTGTTAACCTGACTCCACCAGATGGATTTGCTCCGCATATCCATCTGGAAACCTTCCGTTGAAGTAATTTTGGGAAGGGGCGAAAATACTGGTTAGCTGATTGGCCTATGTTGGTGATAGACGGGCCAAATAAACCAATCAGATCAACGAAGCATATGACGTACTAACAGAGCGACGACGAAGAGGAGCCAATTGATAGATCAAACTCTTGGTGAAACCAGTCGGGAGAAGAGCAAAAACATATTTTCCTCTGAGAAAAGCCTCCAGAGCAGTGTTTTGCTCTTCTTTCAGTGAAGAAATACTCTGTAATTCCGATAAAACTTGCTCGATAGCCACGCTAACGCTAGTTTCATCGGCTGAAGCCGCCATGTTCTTTAGACTGAACTGTCGCGCTTCTCGTTGCGTCACACCTCAACCCGCCTCAAAGCCAACGCTGATTGGACGTTCGTTTGGTGAACGGTAGGGGTGTAAATAATAATCGTTTGTATCGATGCATCGATATGTCCGCAAGAGAATCGATTCATGTTTTTTTTTTTTCTCCGGTCTATTTTTATCCATTTGCTCCTGGGTGTAATTCTCCCTCCCGTGCTGCGGTGCCGCTAAACCTATTTTGCCCTCCTACCTCGCTTCCTGGTTATACTCTTACAGCAGTGTGTTGCAGTGAGCTTGACGCAGACATTTTTAAATTATGCTCAATATTGAAGCGTGGTCTGAGCTACACGCTGTGGGTCTAGATACGGCCGAGGCGGTGAGGAAGTGGGGGCGAGCTTAGTCCGACGACGGAGGGAAATGAGGGCCAAAAAGAGCGGAGATCCTTGTGGAAAAAAGGTCCCAGCGTTCTCGCACACCTCGCTCTTCTAGCGGGTCAAACTTCACGAGTTGTTTTCCGCAATTTCGGTCATAAAAACAAAACAAGCTGGCCTCCTGTCTGCAGTCAGCTACAATTTGGGAGAGGAGCAGCGGAGCGTCTGTGGAGGGGGCGGGACTTCTGGAGCCGAGGTATTGCATTGAACTCATTGCACTGATTTTCTGCAGTATTTTTTGATACAACTTTTCTACTTCTGTTATTTGCTGTTGTTTCTAAAAAAAAATGCATAACGATATTACAGTTTTTATTGATTTATTTCAAACTTGAAACTTTATTCAGCCTGTAAGGTGTAAAAGAAAAAAGAAAAACAAAAAAATTAACCGATTAATCGAATCGTATCGTGATGTATTCTTGAGTATCGAAAATAATCGAATCGTTGGGTCAGGAAATCAATACTGAATCGAATCGCCATGATGGATGTGATTTACACCCCTAGTGAACTGCTCCAAATTTTCTTTAACGGAGAGTCTCCAGACTGATTAGCGAGTGAAACCTTGAAAGCTCGCGAGATCAGGATGGTCTCACGAGGCTACCACCTTGTTACCTGGGGGGGACTATAAAGTCAAAATAGATGCATCCAAAAACCAATCAAATGTATACTAAGTTATCACACCACTATATTTATACGAATGCCAACAAAAAAAAAAACACATTAGAAAAACACTACATAAAAAACACGTAATAGAAACAAAACATGATTTCATGTAAAGCTTTGTTTTTGTGCATAAATCTTGAGGCTTTGTCAAGGTAAATCTGTGTTTTGCATGGTCCAATATTGTTTCACAAACCTAAAAATAAATTACCAGTTTAATAATAGAGAAGCTATTAGTCAGCTGTATATATTTTTATATATAAAAACTATTTATTTTCTGAGAATATGTTTATTTAAAGGCAACTATGCAAATTAAGAAACATCTAGAAAAAGTAGACTATATTCTATTATTTTCCCAGATTGTTCATTCTTTTTTGCCTTTTCTACAAAGTGCTTTAAATCAAGACAATATAAACTTAGTACAACAGCTCACACAAAGCAAGGCTGGGTAGAGCATCCTGGAAAATCTGCTTCCAAGTCTTGCTAGAGATCCTCGACTGGATTTAGGTCTAAACTTTGACTGGATTTTTTTAACGAGACAAAATAGGAGATGTTCCAAGATCAGAGCTGTTTTCTAACCTAACCCTGCTTTAAAATTCTCAACAATGTTCTCCCAGACTTGTCTGCTGTGTTTCTTGCTCTTAATGACGCTGTTTGTCTACAAATTGCACTTCCCTCCACCCAATGCCAACATTTGCCCCCCCTCACACTGTTCTAGTCCTGCCAGCTTTTTGCAAATCCTTTACATACCAACCTCTGGTCTACATCTGGTCCGAATTACCTCTAAATCTGACTTTTTCTTTTTTTTTTTGCTGTCCATGAGAGTTTGCAGCAGGACAGTAAACCCAGTTATTAGCCTTTATGCTTTTAAAGTTATAGGATTTCTTCAAATGCTGTGAAAATGATTGTTTATACATTTAAAAATTGCTAAGTAATCTGTTTAAAAAGTAGCCCCTCAGTGGCTGTGATATTTATGAGAACCTCTAAGCCAGGAAGTCTTAATGTTTCTTCTCCACCTAGCCGGCCAGCTCCCACCCTGCCAGCTTTCCCCATTCACAAATTCCCCCTCAGAGGAAAAAAAAAAAAAAAAGCAGGATGCATGTATCGATGCAGCCGCCCGCAGCGACCCGCAACTTCGCCTCCGCTGGGAACGCTTACATCAAGTGAAGCCATCCCATTCATATTTCTTGTCCCCCGTCTTGCAGAAGCAAATGAGAATCAGATGTGAGCAGGAAGGAGGCAAGGACGGACCCCCGCCCATCCTGCCTCGCCGGGGAGGTGGGATAGCATCTGTGTGCTGCATGCACATCCACAGGAAGTTTAGCATTCCACCCAACTTCCATCACCGGCCTGCAGCTGAGGCACAAGTCTGGACTTTTTATTACAGCACAGAGGAACTTAAAGGGGGCAGAAGACATTATGGAAATTAATGCAGCAACGCTTCCTCTTTCACCCATTGCTGATTCGACTCGCACTGTAAGAATCTTTAACGCTTACCCACCGAGCTTAAAATTTAGTATCAAGGCTTAGATGACATCCTCTGCTGCTGCCCTGCGGCTAGCTGCACTGTCAGGTTGCCGAAACAAAAAGCAAATTTCTTGACAACTGCTGCAAGCTTCCTGCTGGCATTTGATATGCTCCATTTGGTTCCCATGACCGAACTCCAGTCATGCTGAGGCTTTGGCTGAGCAGATGAAGGCTCGTCTCGGTGACACTCTGAAGCTTTTCTCTACTCTGATGCGAAGCTTCCTTCAGTCTCAGAACCAGCTAAGCTGTCACAGAGAGCTGGATGGCTTTCAAATACCGCTCTGCTTTCCATGTCGCAAACTGTGGAGTCATTCTGGGTGTCTTCCTGCAATTACCAGGGAAGACACCAAGGAGCCACTGTGGGTTTTGGTATGTAATTAGCTTCAACCTTAAGTGGCTGAGAGGTGACCTTTCCCGACTGATTTTTATGTCTGTTTTCATTGAATTGTCTGAGAATGCTGGGAAAAAAACCCTTTTTAAATAAATGTGATCATCGATCCAACCGTGGATACTAACCAGTGACCCTGCCATCATGGTTGCCCACTGACATTTCAGCACATGAAACCTGACCCACGTCCCCCCCCTCCGTGTCTCCTCAGTGGCGAGGTGAACTCACCCAGCTGACTCTGTTTTTCCCAGCATGTGGTTACGAGGCTGGACAGTTCCTTGTATTTCTCCGCCAGCTGGAGCTTGCCGTTATTAAGCCGGGGTCGCCGAGCCAGGTTCTCCTCAGCCAGGCTCCGGTTGGTGGTCAGCAGCATCTCCCGGTCAACCTGAAGTTCCTGGAACTTAAAACAAGAAGAAAATGCCAAATCATTTTTTTTTCTTTTAAAAATATGGAAGATATTGAGAGCTGTAATAAGTCGGTCATGCAGGAAAAGACATCTGCAATGGCATGTGATGCACTGAAGTATGCAGAGGGCATTACAGAGAGAAAAAAACACCAGAAAGCTTAAATCATTTCCATTTAAAATGTGCTCACTCTGCGCATTTCTTATCTCGGATCCCCTTACTGTTACACCACTGCACCAAAACGACAGAGTGTGATTAAAAAAATACATCATACGCCCAGGTAGTTTTTAGGTATTATTTCCATTTCAATACTGTAACCAGTTTTTGTTTGTGCCACTCTATAAACCTGGAACTCATTTTTAATTGAGAAAGCTTCCTGGATGGGAAGCGAAACGTCTTCGAACTTGGAAAACAAAGTCCAGTGTTTTTTTTTTTTTTACTTTTTTAATTTTGTTGGACTGACTATGACCTGGATGACTGCTGATCTTCACTAAAGCAAAATGAAATTCCCACTTGGTTAGTGGTGAGAGAGTGTTTGTTTAGTTCATTTCAGACAAGTTTCTCATAATGTGCTACTTTTCCATTAGTACCAACTCAGAGTACTTTGGTTCAGGGTACTTTTTTCACAAGGCTTACTGTCACTGTTTTTATATATATATATATATATATATATATATATATATATATATATATATATATATATATATATATATATATATATATATACACATACACACACATATCTTCACTCTCACACATATATATACATATATACACTAGGGATGAGACGATTTATGAAAACCGTCCGAACCGTTCGGTTCGACTGTCTTGGTTCGGTTCGCGTGTGTTTCGTTCGGTTCATGCGCTGCTCCTTTTTCTCATAGAGGAAGCGATTACACTCCAGAGCAGAAGGTGGCGGTACTGCGACCAAAGCCAACCGCCAGTAGTAAACAAGAAGAAGAAGAAGCGAAGCAGCTTAGCCGGGTGTAGCAGAAAAAAATCAGTTGTTGTGGAGAATTGTGTGGGTATGGCGAGTGGGAAAGAACAGGAGTTGGAAGACGCACCAGCAGCACTTTATAGGTCTGCTTAGGGCTGCAACAACGAATCGATAAAATCGATAAAAATCGACTTTTAAAAGCGTTGGCAACGAATTTCATCATCGATTAGTTGTGTCGCGCGATTATTGCGTCATCTGCCGCGCCGTCATCACTGCCTCTTGACTGAAAGAGGAAGAAAAAAAAATACGGCAGAGCGAGTCAGCGCCGCAGGTGCA
Organism: Cyprinodon tularosa; assembly: GCF_016077235.1. Classification (NCBI taxonomy): domain Eukaryota; kingdom Metazoa; phylum Chordata; class Actinopteri; order Cyprinodontiformes; family Cyprinodontidae; genus Cyprinodon; species Cyprinodon tularosa. The sequence goes on from NW_024039392.1 coordinate 48,838, forward strand.
GTGTTGCCAACTCCGCGACTTTTCAGACCTCTCCAGCGACTATTTTTCAAAAAAGCGACTAGCGACAAATCTGGCGACTTTTTTCGGTGTCACTGGCGGCTTTTGGAGACTCTTACGTGAAAGCATGCATCGTTCCTACTCTGCCGTGGGGCGCCTCCCCCACCCCAACCGCGTTTTCCCGCAGGAGTCCCTCTCAGTCAGAGCCTCAGCGTCCAGACTGCAAATGAAGCGCGCATGCACCGGGATTGACGGCGCAAATTGATCACAATAATTAAAATAGCCTGCGCTTTGTAAAGCGAAAAAAGTGAAGTTTTTCAAAAGAAATTAACATGGCACGGAACCACCATGTTTGTTTGGTTTTAAAGTGGGGAAACGTAACGTTAGTTTCTCAGGTAGCTCATCTGATGCTTTCCTTACCGTGTTAGTAGGTTACAGACAGTGATAAGGTTGGCTACTTATTTTACTTTTAATTTCATTTGAATTAGCTTAAGCAGCGTTTATATTTACTTTATAAATAAATTAACTTGCAAATTATGAGGGCAAGACTTTTAAAGTTTAAATCTTCTGGCAAAGATAAAGTAAAGATGATCCTGCAATTTATGGAAGTAAAGCAGAATAAAATCCAGCAAGATCAGTAATATGTCAATTAATTATCTGCCACATTCCCATGTAAATATCTGTCTTTGGAGGATGTGTTTTTTAGCACCCCTAGTTCTCTCATTTTTATTCCAAATACAATTTATAATTTGAATCACAGGGCTATTTTTATCTCTATGGTTCAGTATTTTCTCAAGCAGCAACTTTAACTGCTATACTTTCCTGTCTTAAAAGGCAGCCCTCTTCTAGTCTAAAAAAAACTCATTTGTTGAAATGGGGGGGCCTATTGTTTGAACCCCTTAGAGGCTTTTAAAAACAAAAATGTATTTTTTTGCGCTTTATGAAACAAAGTACCCTATATTTTGTGGATGTACAGCTACATTTCTCATGTAAGTTTGCGTAGTTTTAACACAAACATTTATTTTTCATATTGCACCAGTACAGTTAATGAGCAACCTGTACTTGTGTGCTTGTTTGTTCTGTCTATAATGTTTATTTTGGAATAAAGAGGTTAATATAAAAAATATTTTTTGTCCGATTCATCGATTAATCGAAAAAATAATCGTCCGATTCATCGATTTTTAAAATAATCGTTAGTTGCAGCCCTAGGTCTGCTGTATGGGACCACTTTGCATTTAGAGTGACCTACGATGATGGAGGAAAGAAAGCTGTGGATAAAAGTGCAACAGTGTGCGAGCATTGTGCAACACGTTTTGTTTATGCTAACAGCAACATGACCAACATGTCATGCTAACCCTGAAATCCCTCATACTCCGTCAGCGCTCCGCCCCGCTGCGCTCCAGACCGGCTGCTCAAAGCAAAGCCTACAGCCTCCACTGTGGCTCCCTCCGTCCGCTCCGCTCTGAGTTCCTTGGAGATGATAGAGAGCATGCGCCAGATGATTAAATTCAAAGCAGCAAAACATGCGGAAATGATCCAGGGTTTCTGCGGATCATTTAAAATAATTACAATCCATTATTTTTTGGGGGATTTTTTCATTAATTTCATAAATTTTTATGGGATTTTGGTGTAACAATCAACATGTATCGAATCGAACCGAAAACCGTGACCAGAAACCGTGAATCGAACCGAATCGTGGATTTTGTGAACCGTTCCACCCCTAATATACACACATATACACATATATGTGTATGTGTATATATATATATATATATATATATATATATATATATATATATATATATATATATATATATATATATATATGTATACGTTTTTTCTAATATATATATATACATAGATAGAGACACATCTATAATACTGACATATAGTTTTATGTTGTTACACACCTATTTATTTTTAATACTTCAAAATCTATATCTGCACATCTACATCTAAAAACAACAGTCTGTACTGTATGCGAGATAAAAAGCTTGATAAAGATGGTCTTGCACAGCTTTTTCCGAGTGTTGCCACTCTGCAGCTTTATACCCCATTTACACTACCCTTGAAAATCCGATCCATGCTGAGACCGGTCCAATCTCGGATCAGTTAACCGGGGCGAGCTCGGTTCTAACGACCGTTTACACATCACGCTATCTCGGTTCCTCGCCTCCTAGTGACGATCTCCGATATTACTGCCAGTATTGAAGGAGGAAATCAAGCAGTTGGTGGCGGTAATGCACCAAAAGTTGTTTGCCAACCGCCATAAAACACAAAGAAGGAGGGAATCAAGCAAATCAAAATGGCGGTACCCGTCACATTCAGAAAGTTATGCTTGATTATTATTGCTGTACTTCAGTGTTATTATTTAAAATGTTGCGTGGAGAAGATTTCGATTGTTGTTTATAGTTGCTCTTCTTCTTCTGTTTTGTGTTGGTTGACAAGCAACTTCCGGAGGGGCATTACCGCCAACTACTGGAATGGAGTGTGAATTGCGATGTGCAGCCAGACGGAGATGATGCGTTCTGCTCATGCGCTCTTGTTATCAGAGAACCGAGCCAGGGAAAAACCGAGCCGAGCACACCTCTGGAACTGGTCTGCAGTTAGCTCGGTTCGGTTCAGTTTGCTTTTCATTTACACACGATAAGTTATCTCAGTTACTGAGCTCGGACCGGTCTCGGCACGGTTTTTCAAGGGTGGTGTAAATGGAGTATTAGTGTGTCCAGTTTGACAACTGCCTTCTGCCACATACAATATGGCGGGGACGTCGACGTGCGATCCTGCGCCAAACGAGGCATCTACGTATATATATGTCTGCGGGTTCCATGACTGAGTGGTTCCTTCTTCATCCTTTTTCATCATCTTCTTGATCAGCACAACACTGTTCCCTGGACAATCCAGTCCAACCGCATGGAAATGAAAATCTCTGTGAACCACACCTGATGAAGATGTGAATTTTCTCACTTATCCCTGGACCAGACCAGCACTGTCATTGCAGCCCTTCACACAGAAACAACACTAATCAAGCAAATGTGTGTTCAAAGCCCCCTTTCCTGGAAAAGCATAACAAGCAGACAAGCTGTCTAACTTTAGAGTCCACTCAGCAGATTACAGATTTGCAGTGGGTTTCTGTTGGTCCATACAGAAAATCAGCATCATCTCTTCAGATGTCCATCAGCCAATAAGACACAACAGTGCATCCAAACCAAGAGTTTATAGCTGCCTGATTGGAAGTAAACCCGCACTTTACAGCCCATTTGACAGTGAAGAAGATGATTTAAACTTTAATAACAGAAGGAAGGAAAAAAACGATTTAACCGAGAAGGAGCATTTCATTCAAGAAACTTGAAGGAAAGCCGATTTAAATAGAGCCAACTGTCCTCGGTTTTCAGGCAGATAAATGTTTGCTTTTTAACACCAGCAGGGTTCCCTGCTAACCGAGAGAAAACTCACTCAATTTGTGGTGGTAGGGTTGCTGTGTGCAAATAGGACCTCGCTTGTCTTTGCCGTAGAGAAGGTGGAAGCTGTTATGCATGAGAGACCATATCCTGTGAGAGCTCCTCTTCTGCACAGGTACAGGAAAGTTATGGTGGCGTTTTACAGGAAGCCCTGCTGTTTGTATTCATGCAGTCGCTGCTGAAGGCAGACCACCTTATCATTTGATGCTGCACAGACACAGCAGCTCTAAAATGTTAAGTGACCTGCTGAGGAATAACTTAGCAGCTAAAATCATAATCTCATACTAACACAGACACTCACTTTTCATGCTTCTACAACAAACTGGGTTATTTCTTTAAATAAATGTATCATAGCAACACAATAAAGAGCATAAATGTGCATGATTTTGACATTTATTCTACAAAAGTGTGGTGTGCGAATACGTTTATATATTCACTTCCTTCTATTGGTGACAAACGGATAATATCTGATGTTTTGGGATATGCTACAAGAAACAACAGTCTGGTGATGCAGGTCCCACATGCATCAGGTCTGCTGAAACCGTAGATCTACAAACCATGTAAGAAAAAGGTGGGAACTAAAGTAATCTGACCTACACTGTTAAAACGATCTAGAAATAAGTAAAAATTTCTTAAATTAAGTGTATTTACCCTTGATTTGAGTAGATAAATGAGATTTTGCCAATGGAATCAGTATTTTTAGTCTTATAATGAGATTAGATAATATTAACTTGAAATGAGACAATGCAATTGTGTTTTCTTATTTTAAATCTAAATTGTCTTGTTCCATTGGGAAGATGTCTCTTTTATCTCCTAAATTCAAGAACAAATGCACTTATTTTAAGAAAATATGACTTATCAAGGTTTTGATTTTTTTGCAGTGTGTGAGGATAAGATTACAATAAAGGGAACAACATATTACACCAACGGTATTATACAGTCTCTCTGCATTTGCCAGCAGAATAAACAGAAGAATAAAAGTAATTTGGGTCCGATCACAGCCCATAAAGCTGCACCGCCGAGCTTAAGTATGAATAAAGATTTACTTTAAGCTGATCTGTAACCAGACAAAACAAAAGCCTTAAAGGCAAACATCCAGAATGAATCTAAAAGCGGTAAAATAATGCAAAATGAGATTGTTTAGCGATGCAGCTATATGCAACTGGCCATCTTTTGGGGAGGATTGAGATTATGAGAGCCAATGGGGGAGGGGTCTGTCACTAGACCATTAAAAACACCATAAATTATTCAAATGAACGCTCTTCCCTGAAGTCCAACGGAACAATAAAGTCACCCTTTTATGGTTGGACAAGCATCGTGTCTCAAACACACAGAGATTGAGAAAACCCTGAAAAACCAGCCTTTCCGTTCCATCCGTCCCAGTGGCATTGTGAGCGGACCCAGGCAGATACTGCTCTGACTCAATAGGTTTAACAGTCACTTTGGGCCTGAAGGACCCTGAGTCACTGAGGCCCGCCCGCGTGCCGCTGCTCAGCGCATCTGTCCCACATTTTCACATGTCGATGAAAGCAAGTCTACAGGAATCTGTAGAATGTCTCATGTAGTTGTAGGAAGACCAAAGGCTGCGGTTCTGGTGTCCAATCGAAAGGCGTTAAAGCTAACAGATCCTTTCTAACAGTAAAGCATGGGAAAGGAACCTTGTTTATTGAACAACCACCAGCGCTGGGGACACTCTTCTGCTGAACTCAGACGTTTTACTATCCACAGGAGAAGACGAGGTGCGGTGCTGATGTTTGCTGCAGTTTGACTCATTGGGTCACATAAAATGCAGAAAGCAGACGTTTGTCTTTATCTTCAAGTCTAAAGCCTGAGGAGGTTTCTGCAGGAAGCATCAATTAAAGGAAAAGTCCTTTCAGTCAGGAATAATCAATTGATCATTACACTGGAAAAAAATAAATCTAGATAAGTAATTACTTCTTAAAATAAGTGCATTTGTTCTTGAATTGAGAAAGTAAAAGAGACATTTTGCCAATGGAACAAGGCAATTTACATTTAAAATAAGAAAACGCATTTTTATTGTCTTATTTGAAGTGCATTTTATCTAAATATCTTATTTTAAGCGTAAAAATAGTCATTCTATTGGCAAATCATCTCATTTACCAACTCAAATTAAGGGTAAATACACTTAATTTCAGAAATTTTTACTTATTTCTAGATCGTTTTTCCAGTGTATTTATACCTAAAACTAATACGTTTACAGTGTTTTCACAGGTCTGCCTAAAAAGTGGATCAGACAGCTGCAGCGGATCCAGAACGCTGCTGCCCGTGTCCTCACTAAGACTAAGAAAGTAGAGCACATCACCCCAGTTCTAAAGTCCTTCCACTGGCTCCCTGTATCTCAGAGAATAGACTTTAAAATCATTCTGTTAGTCTATAAATCTCTGAATGGCTTAGCACCTAAATACATCACAGACTTGCTATCAGTGTATCAACCCTCCAGACCACTCAGGTCTTCTGGCTCCAGCCTGCTCTGCATACCTAGAACCAGAACTAAACATGGAGAAGCAGCATTTAGTTCCTATGCTCCACTTATCTGGAACAAACTTCCGGAAAACTGTAAAAGTGCAGAAAGCCTGAGTTCCTTTAAATCAAGACTAAAAACACATTTGTTTAGGATTGCCTTCGACTGTTCTAGTTAAACAGTTCAACTAAAACATGTTTTCTTTAGTCAAACTGTTTTTAATATTCTTTTTTGTTTCTGCATTTTTTTTCCTACTTGCTTTGATTCTGTTTTATCTTCCTGTATTTTAATCATGTAAAGCACTTTGCATTGTCTTTGTACTGAATTGTGCTATACAAATACATTTGCCTTGCCTTGCCTTGCCTTACTAACCTGACTCCGCCAGATTGATTTGCTCCGCATATCCATCTGGAAACCTTCCGTTGAAGTAATTTTGGGAAGGGGCGAAAATACTGGTTAGCTGATTGGCCTATGTTGGTGATAGACGGGCCAAATAAACCAATCAGATCAACGAAGCATATGACGTACTAACAGAGCGACGACGAAGAGGAGCCAATTGATAGATCAAACTCTTGCCGAAACGAGTCAGCAGAAGAGCAAAAACATCTTTTCCTCTGAGAAAAGCCTCCAGAGCAGTGTTTTGCTCTTCTATCAGTGAAGAAATACTCTGTAATTCCGATAAAACGTGCTCGATAGCCACGCTAACGCTAGTTTCATCGGCTGAAGCCGCCATGTTCTTTAGACTGAACTGTCGCGCTTCTCGTTGCGTCACACCTCAACCCGCCTCAAAGCCAACGCTTATTGGACGTTCGTTTGGTGAACGGCTCCAAATTTTCTTCAACGGAGAGTCTCCAGACTGATCTGCGAGTGAAACCTTGAAAGCTCGCGAGATCAGGATGGTCTCACGAGGCTATTGCCTTACAGTGATTTCGTGAATTTAGCGTTAATCAGTAAGAACAAATAAAAATAATTTTCGTTTGACTAAACCGGACTTTTCCTTTAAGTGTCTTGCTCAGAGACCCAGAGTGGCGGTCTGTGGGAGTGGGGCTCGAACACTCAGAACCTCAGCTTGTATCATCACAGTCAATCCAGTGGCAGAGAGTAAGGCCCAGTCCAAACGAAGCCAAACCCTGGCCTAAACGCACAAATTTTTCACCAAACCAGCCTCTCATCCACACAAAGCCGGCGTTTCGGGGGTCTGTAAACGATCTTTTTTTTTATTAAGCCTTCAGCGTGGGAAGATTTTGAAACGCCGTTTTCGCGTTTCCATCTTTAAGCTCTAACCGCATTTTTTTCTTACACGCATGCGTCATAGCGTCGCCTCTAAACACGCATGCGCGACACAGTATCACAACAACAATGGCGCCGTACTGTGTTGAATGGTTGCTGCTCATGCTACTCACCCTGCTGTAGGGATGGGGATCGTTAATATTTATTGATATCGATACCTTTATCGATACTCCTTATCGATTCGAGTCTTTATCGATACCACTATCGATACTTTTCTGTTATTTGGTGGAAAGACGATGCGACAATATGTTTTTAACAGAACTGGTATTGCTTCTATTGCTTAACAAGTGAGCATAACAAAAACGTTTCTAGCCTTCAATAAACATGGCTAATGTAATAGGCCACTTCGAAATGACATAAAACTAACTAGAATATATTTTTACAGTTGTTGGTTAATGTATTGTCTACTGTCACTTTTCATCATGTTTTTAGTGATTAGGAAAATATTTAGCAAATAAATAATTGTATTTTAAATTAAATGTAATTTTTAATAAATGTTGGCATCAGTAGTTTTATTATATATTCTAAAATAGTTAGAGCAATATACAACTGTATTACTCATCAAACTCAATTTCCCTTTTCTTTACGTTACACTTGAACGCATCATGATAACCTAATTGTCGTTTTACTGAGCCAATCTGAACACATCATCACGCAGCACGTCTGAAACTTTATTTACTTTTCAAGCTAACTAGCTTGTATGCTGCCGATTACAACACGGATTTCACAATTACTATTTTTAACTGACCGGACAAGCTACAAAGTCTGTGTGCGCGCTTATCAGTGGTACTCTGAGTGGATGATAAAGACGGAACCGACTGTGGTGCGGCGGCAGCCGCAGGAGGAGGAGTCTTTTCCGTTCAGCCATCCTCGAGTCGCGAGCAAAGTGCCAGACTTCACTTGTTTTACTTTTAGTATCTGTTTGCTTACAATTTTATTCCAAAATATTGGTGTACATGCTGCAGTGATTGGATTGATTAGATTTAAATGCTGTGACGCGACTCAGGGGAGTTACAGGACCTCCGAAAGAGAAAAAAAAAAAAGCCCAAACATTATTGATTTTCGGGTTTTGAAAAAAGTGGAACCGGGTCCTTGATAGAACCGGGTTTCGATCCCCATCCCTACCCTGCTGTCGGGCTTACAACAGAATCTTCTTCTTCTGGAATATCTCCAGGAAGAACAGAGCAATATCGACGACATAGTTCAGCACCTGAATTTGACTGAACCACGAAAATGGACCCGCAGGGCAACCATGTATAAATATTAGTGCCATGCCCAACATTTCGTCACCTATTTTTGCTTTGGCACCACAGCACCACTTACAGGCCTGGCATACATTTTGCAGCGTTTTCATGCATTCATGTGGACGATCACATTTATTTTAAGTCTCCGTCTTTACGACAAACGTTCTGGAAAATATTAGCGTTTCGTGTTCGTTTTGACTTCGTGTGGACGGGGCCTAAGTAAAGAAGTCAAATCACTGGGTAATGTGACTGGGTCCTGAATATGAACAGAAAGCAATTCATCGCCTATTAAGGGGGTCATTGTTATCCAAGTTGGGTTAAATTACACGCGACTGAACCCACAGAACTCAGAACTGAATTAAATCTTTCATAATCTATAGAAATCATAGAAAATGTCTGTCCCTCCTGCATTAATTGATGCATAATGCACTAAGCAGATGTCTTTGTTGCTTAATGCACATTTAGTTAGGAAAAAATGCTCAACTGGTAATCATCCTAATTTTTTTAAAGGTAATACTCAGCTTAAATCCACAATAACCACAGCTGCTGCTCCTCTAACCCTTGCCCTTTGCTTAAACCTCGTCTTGATATTAAAATTTCATAACCAGTGCTATGGCCGCTTCTCCTCCCACACAGTGGGACTGTATTAATACATTTATGTCCCCCGCAGCACTGGGAATGCAAACACTGACAGAGAAGAATGCGCCTCAGAACACCAACCAGGGAGGGGGGGTTCTTAACTTTTAAAAAGCTCTGTTTATGAGGTTTTTTTTTTTTCCAGTGGACAATGAAAAGCATTCACAAGGCTGTTGCATTGAATGAGTTTTTCATAGCTACTGCTGGAGTGATAACAACTGTGTGCGCGGTGAAACATGAACCAACATGGGTTTAGTCATCCTGCAGTCAATTGTTCGAATGACCGAGGAGGGATGAAGGATTAGAGGAATTAAGAAACCCTGAACTGGACCTTTAGGTGTGTAACCAGCATGTCCCAAATAAAAAGAAAAAAAGTAAAAGCTGGAAATTACAGTTTATGATTTGGCTCTAAAAAAAGAAATCTTTGTTTTGAGGGATTGGGTTTAAAGAGTTGAAATTTTAAACCCTGGGATGATGGAGATTAAATAGTTGAATCAAAAGAGGAGGTTGAATTTTTCTGACTCACAGCCCACGGCTGTCTGTGTTAGTCTGCTTCGACTGGAGCGGTAATTAATCTGCCATTAATACCCAATACAGAGCTTGTATGGATTATATCATCTCTCACTGATTTTTTTTTTTTTTAGCTGGAGTCCCTGCAGGTAGATGTATGAAAACACAAACAGCATGAGGTCATGTTTGGGACCCGGTATGTAACAACTCCCAGGCCGTCTCTCAGCTCAGCTCAAACAGGGAGAGCAGTGTGCCTTCTTAGTTTTGATTAATTATGATTTTTATATAAGCTGTTGGGTTTAATCACTGCTAATGAGTGTGAATCGTGACTGCTGCAGTCTGCCTGCTGCAATTTAACTCCTTACTAGAGATGGAGCAGGTGACATTTCACTCGGCCAATTAAAGGTCCTAATTTACCAACAGAATGGTGCTCAAAGTCACTTTAGGATATAAAGAGTAGAGGTGATTAAAATGCCGTGTTTCCAAAGGCATCATAAATGACAATCACAGTTAGAAACCTTATTGAGGTAAAAGAAAGCAACTGTGCAGGAAGAAATACAGCCTTCCTGTTATCTGCTGAAAGTGATGCTCTCTCTAACGATCTGAATAAATCCCCAAAACCGTGTCAAAAATATGCCTGCATCAAAAATGGCTTCTTGCACTTTTTTTGCTTTTGCTAATTTTGTCTTCAACATTTCATGAATACTGAAATAAAAAAGATTTTTTTTATTCTCTCTTTTCCGTCAGTAAGACTTCCTCACTAAAGAGCGTTGTCGCCATGGTGACCTGATGGTGGTTACTGATGCTGTGTTTGATATCAAAACAATTATTTTTTCATCTATAGACGTTTTGACACAGTGTAGACATGTGGACCAAGGTCACTAAAAAACAGCTGAGGTGTTTAACGTTATAAACCAACCCTAAATCACTTCTGACCATTTTTACTAATTAAATATTTTTTCACTATTAAAGCCAAATCTGTCTATTTTATTGACTCCGTCAAGCCAGGCGCGGTTGTTTTGAGCTTAGCAGACAGGCGAACGCAACGAATCACCATGTCTACTGCGGTAAGTGACCATTTTGCTCCAATTGTCGAGTTTGAAAATTTCGCTGTTTTCTCGCTGGTTCCACCATGATAACTGCACGAATATCGCCACTGCGCTAGCAACGAGCATGCCTTTCACTGGGGGCGTGTAGCAGTTCTCGCCAAGGGGTTCCTGCAATTGTAAGTAGAGGTGAGTATTGGCATAAGTGTTGCGATACATGTCGCGATACTTGGGTCACGATACGATATTATAGTATCACTATATATTGCCATATTTTCCCCAGCTATCAAAATCCAATGATGAGATAAAACAGCAAGTGCTGTATATCTTCATTAGAAAATTTTGATTAGGTATTATTATCCATGTTGTTTGGGGTTTTCTTCCACTGTGACTGCCTCCAATACAGATTTGGTGCTGCACGCACAGTTAAGGGCTCCACAGCGCTTTCTGCCAGAGTGGTGGTGCAGAGGTAGCCCATTTTCCCACCAATGTTTTATGTAATCATATTTTTTTTTTATTGATACTAAGAAGTGAAAGATCGATATATTATATATCACGATATATCGCCAAAACGATTATTTCTCACACCCCTAATTGCAAGTACGGTATTTCCCCTACAGACCACCAGGGCAACCGAGAAAACCTTTGTTCGACCTGAAATGACTAATTTAATCATCCAAAACGTTATGGAACACATTAATTAACTGAAAAATGTTGCATAGTGTGCCTTTAACTTCACAGACAGCCTAATGACGGTTCTTTGTCTGTCTTCTGTTCTCCTCCTCGGAAAATTGAAGTGGTGACATCCCCACTTCACAATGAAGCAGAGTAAAGGCACCATCATGCTGTGGGAATGATTTCATTTAAGACATAATCTCCATTACTCTACCCTCTGAAAGCCAATCCGTGCCTAGCTCGGTTCCTTACGACCGTTTAAACATCGCCCTAGCACGATTCCTCGCCTCCTAGTGGCGATCTACGGTACTACAGCTCTCTAGAGGTAAACAAGCAAATCCACATGGAGGTGCTCGTAACATTCAGGAAGTTTGGTTATAACTGTGATATTTTGTTTTTCCACTTTTGCACTGGAAAAAAATCAAAATCTAGATAAGTAATTTTTTCTTAAAATAAGTGCATTTGTTCTTGAATCGAGGAGGTACAAACGACATTTTGCCAATAGAACAATACAATTTACATTTAAATTAAGAGAATACAATTGTGTGGTCTTATTTCAAGTGCTTTTAAGAGTAAAAATATTAATTCCATTGGCAGATCATTAAATTTACCTACTCAAATTAAGGGTAAATACACTTAATTTAAGACATTTTTTACATATTTCTAGATCGTTTTTCCAGTGTGGGAAGTTGATACGACAAACGATAGTCTAATCAGGGCTTCCAGACGCAGGAAACAACGACAGACGCTGAGGTTCATTGCATTGCTAAGCAGAAGCATAAATGGAAATCGTGTGGCACGGTAGGGAAGCTAGGATTTTTATAAATGTCTGAAATTTCATGATTATGTAGGCCGACTTTAAGGATATGAAGCCGTCCGCTCATGCACTTATTTCAAAAACCGAGCCAGAACTGAACCGCGCCGAGACCTACTGATGAACTAGTACCAGTTTAGCATGGTTCGGTTATGTCTGACGCGGCCCGGTTCAGTTGTGCCATTTACACTCAACAATTATCTCGGTTACCGCACTCAGACCGAGGTTATAACAGTTCAGTTAAAGTTCAGACGTAAATCCAGCTCAGAAAATCCTAAAAAAATTCATCTCAGCTTCAGATCAGGTTTTCTAAATTATGCCATTAACATATTTCTTTTAATTTAAGGCAATGTTTGAAAATGAAATTAAACCCACAAGTGCTTTTTGTGAGCTGGACCTCTTTCAAATATAACTTCGGTGTCTAGATGTGTAAAGCTGGTAGAGACGTCCCACTGTTAAAACCTGTCCTGCTTTTCTGTTGCATCATAGTTTGCGATTGTTAGGTGGAAAACGTTTTTCCTTTTGAGCAAACTTGCAAATGATCCAGTCTTTAGCAGCTCATAGTGGTTTATGTGTTCCAGTCCTGAACTGGTACGGCTGCTCATCTTCCTTCCTTTTGTTTTCACATCCAGAGAACATTGTTCCTGGTTTATTTTTTTACATCTTAGCTTCATAACTTTAATCAACGTGTCCTAACTGACAATTTCCAGATACATCTGTGGGTTTTTCTTTTTATTCTTTTTTGAAATAACCTTCCCCCCCAGGTAAAACCCTATATAAGAGGAAAAAAAAAAGAGTAGATAGACTCCTTTTGTCCTCAGGAAGTCAGTTTACCTCCTAGAGGTAAACAGAGATTATTGAGAGGAAATGTTGCTGATATAAAAAAAGGAAAATGTCACTCAGACCTGACAGATTTACAATCGTTTATAATGAGCTTCAAAGAGACAGAATCGGCTGATAATAATCCCTGGGTTTAATTTCTGCTGTGCACATCTTCCCTTTGATCTATTATTATAATAAAATGAGTCATATCTCCTTTAAACTTCCCCAAATGATCCAAAGAAGACGGCGTTGATATTTACAGGATGTAGGCCTTGGTTTCCTCAGGTCTGCTGCAGAAGAGACTCAGGCCGCCTGTTTTGTCCCAGGCGGAGTGAAGAAACCTCGTTAGGCTTTAGACTAGTTGAGGATGAAAGACAAACGTCTGCTTTCTGCATTTTATGTGTGATAATTTTCACTGGATCATTGAGCCTGGAAGCGGCCAGGCTCAAAAGGAGTCTTGAGGACAAAAGGAGTCTATCTACTCTTTTTTTCTCTTATATAGAGTTTTACCTGGGGGGGGAAGTTTATTTAAAAAAAGAAGAAAAAGAAAAAACCCACAGATGAATCTGGAAATTGTCAGTTAGGACACGTTGATTAAAGTTATGAAGCTAAGATGTAAAAAATAAACATGGAACAAAAAATGATTTCCTGAGGACAAAAGGAGTCTATCTACTTTTCTCTTATATAGGGTTTTACTGTGTGGATTATTTCCACACAAAAAAGAAGACAAAGAAAAATCTGGATTTAGTCAGTTAGGACATGTTGATTAAAGTTATAAAGATAAGATGTAAAAAAATAAAACAGGAACTTTCTCTGGATGTGAGAACAGAAAGAAGGACCAGTTCAGGACCGGAACACGCACTGCAAAAAATAGAAATCTCAATAAGTTATTATTTTTTTCTTAAAATAAGTGCATTTATTATTGAATTGAGGAGGTAAGTGAGACACTTTGCCAATGAAACAAGACAATTTACTTTTAAAATAAGAATGTTATTGTCTTATTTCAAATACATATCATCTAATTATCTTATTTTAAGAGTAAAAATACTAATTCAATTGGCAAACTATCTCATTTACCTATTCAAATTAAGGGTAAATACACTGAATTTAAGACATTTTTACTTATTTCTAGATCGTTTTTCAAAAGGTCTTAAAAAATTTCTTAAATTAAGTGCATTTACCCTTAATTTGAGTAAGTTAATAAAAATGATTTGCCAATATAATTAGTAATTTTACACTTAAAATTATACAATTGGATAATATGCGCTTGAAATAAGACAAATCCAATCGGTTTTTCTTATTTTAAATGTAAATTGTCTTGTTCCATTGGAAAAGTGTCTCATTTACCTCCTCATTTCAAGAAGAATGCACTTATTTTAAGAAAAAATAACTTAAATTTACATTTTTGCTGTGCTTGAGGCTCTTACACTGAAAAAAATGATCTAGAAACAAGTAACAATGTCTTAAATTAAAAGTGTAATTGCTCTTAATTCGAGTAGGAAAATACTTTGCCAATGGAGTGTTTTTATTTTTAAAATAAGATAATTATATCATATGCACTAAATAAGACAATATACGCTGCAAAAAAAAGAAATCTAAATAAGTCATTTTATCTTTAAATAAGTGCGTTTTTTCTTGAATTAAGGATTTAAGTGAGGCACTTTGCCAATGGAACAAGACAATGTACACTTAAAATAAGAAAAAACAATGTATTCTCTTATTTCAAGTGCATAATATTTAGCTACCTTATTGTAAGAGTAAAAATAATCATTCCATTTGCAAATCATCTTTTTTACAAGCTCAAATTAAGGGTAAATACCCATAAATTAAGACATTATTACTCATTTTGAGATTGTTTTCGCAGTGTACTGGAAAAACATTGAAATCTAGATAAGTCATTTTTTGTTAAAATAAGTGCATTTTTCTTGAAATGAGGAGGTAAAAGAGACATTTTGCCAATGGAACAAGACAGTTTACATTTAATATAAGAAAACTCCCTTGCATTGTCTTATTTCCAGTGCATATCATCTAATTATCTTATTTTAAGAGTAAAAATACTCATTCCATTGGCAGATCATCTTATTTACCTGCTCAAATTAAGAGTAAATACACTTAATTTAAGACATTTTGGCTTATTTCTAAATCGTTTTTTCAGTGTGCAGTTGTGTTTTCTTATTATAAAGGTAAATTGTCTTGTTCCAATAGCAAAATGTCTCTTTTGCCTCAATCCAAGAACAAATTCACTTATTTTAAGCTAAAAATGACTTCTCTACATTGTTTCCAGTGAACCGCAGGGACCCCCGTTCAACACAAACACATTTAAAGAATAGAAAAGGAAAGATTTTTATTCTTTTCACACCAAACTAACACTTAGATCCTTAACCTTAAAGGAAACTGTAAACATTTGAACAATAAAAAAAAGAAAGAATTGGAAATGTGAGCGCTGGCCACGCAGACAATCGATAATCCTTATTACATCTGCCTCACACCAAAAAGAAAAAAATAATACTCTAATTTACCTTTTATCTCTGCAGATATAAAAGCAGAGATTTTCCTCTGATTAAAGAACAGAAGTAGCTGCGGGGTTTAGCGGTACTTTGCTGTAGCAGAAGATGCCTACCTTCTCATTGAGTCGGATAATTTGGTCCATTTTGTGGTCGCTGTGTAGAAGCTCCGTCAGCTCGGCGGCGCTTAAAGCTCTGTAGCCGTCCGGACAGGAGCCTCCTTCCTTGGACATGTTTCCAATCCTTAGGAACTGCGGCTGGAACAGAGAGACGGTAGGGAAGCAGCGAAGTCCCGCCGCACTCTGCTCACATCTCGCATTGGAATGCGGAGCGCCCCGCACGCGGCGTCACAAAACCGCCACATTTCCGGCGGAGACTTTCAAAATAAAAGCTCTTCTCGTAGCGTTTCCTTTGTCTCACTGAATATTGGAGTAACAACAGAAAATAGAGACAGTGGCGGTTCTAGATACCAAGGGGGGGCAGAGTGGGCCCAGTGTTGTTTTTAAAGTTGAAGGGAAGTCATATATAAATGTCAATTCCGGCCTAAACATGTATATAAATGTACTCTTTATGAGACCATATTGTCCCAAAAGTTAGAAACTTTCTATTTAAAACAAAATCCTGTCTTAAAATCTGTGTTTTTTTTCTCGTTATCTTCTGCAGCCCAGTTAGTTCTAAGTCAGCCTGAACACCTAAATTCGGCCAATCATATATCAACAGTCATCTGTCAATCAAATTTTTTCGGTCATAGCATCTTGATTCATATGTCGCAGCTAATATACGCAACGGTTGAAATCAGAATCCTTTCCTTTCCCATTGAGTTCCGTCCCAGTGTTCACGGGGATGGACGTCTGTGTCTTCGGCAGGTGTAGAGCTAACAGAACTGGCAGCGTTGCGAGGCAAGGGCTCAAACATGTACGGCTGGAAGCCTTCTACACCAAACCAAGCTTCTGGCGCCCTGGCGTCCTCTTCCACAACATCTTCGTCCCCGCTTTCCTCCTCTAAATAAAAAATGGATGACGGAGGAGACTCATCCAAGACCTCCGACACTAAACTCTCCTCCTCTTGCATGTTTCCGCTGTCCATAGCGTTCCTTGACAGTGTCGTTTCTAAGTCACCAATTTAGCGCTTTTGTCGCTATATTTAGCGACTTTTCAGACCCCTCTAGCACTTTTATTTCAAAAAAGCGCCTATTGGCAAACCTAGCAACTTTTTTCTGCTACTGGAGACTTTGGCGCCAAAATCTAAAAGCAGCGAACTCTGCTCTCCAGAGCGAGTAGATTGGTAACCCCGCCTCCTGCTCTCCTCTATCTTGTTTTGCTGTCATGATTCATGCAGCTATTATTTCATCCAAATGAAAAATGGAGAACAGATAAGCAGATCATGGCTTGTCCGCAGTGAAAAGAAGGACTGGATTATTTACTTTGGCCTTTTTGGAAACACAGGAAGGAGCAATCAGCTAAGTGAGCTTAGTGCTTGGAAAAAATCTTTCATTCCTTTAGAGACAGCATGAAAAGTCAGCTGAGTACAAAACATAGAGAGGAAAACAAGAAGAAAAGGGACAAGAAGAGAGGGACAGAACCTAGAACAGATAATGGATGTCTATTCTATTAACATTTCTCTATCTGTAGAATGGGTCTGTTTTATGTGTTGTCTTATCCATTCAGAGGGCCCCAAATTTCCTAAATCCATGGCAAAAATAGAAGTCAATGTAATAACAACTTGTCCGACTTAAGAAAAATAATAAAAGTGCTTCTATAAGAAATTCATGAAAAACACTCTGAGAAGAAGCACATTTTTTTGGTACAACATAACCTTAGAGGCATTAATGCTTTTTACCTTTTTTCTTGTTAACTTTCTTTTCCAGCTTCATTTCCAGTAGGCAATATTTAATTTAAGGGCTCATCTAATTGGTCAAATGTCAAAATAAGAAGTAGTCATGTAGCAGCATCTTTGCTGAATGGCTGGATATAGATCTTGTGCTTCTAGACCTCACTGAGGGACAGGGGGGACTCCATTTGTAAGGGGTATGCAAGTGATCAAAAACGATCAGTTGCCCTATAAAGGGTTAAGAAATAGTTTCTTAGAAAACAGAGATAAAAACTTTCCTAAAAATGTCTTTTCTCCAAATAACCTCTGTTTTAGTTTGAGTCTGGGCCAGTTTCCCAGTGCATAGCTGCTCATGGAATTGTTCTGCATATTTAAAGCGTATGAATATTGCAAATGTGCTGCCATGTCAGTGGAAACTGATTTTTATATTTAATAGGAAGTAATTGATGAGTGACACGCTGTTATTATGTGGTTAGTGAGGAGGAAAGTTACTGTATGTAGGTCAGAGTCAGAGTGTTGGCTCAGGGCTGTTTTAATATTCATTTTATTCAATACTCTAATATAAGTCATTTATTGCCTTTTTTCATATTATGATCATATATAATGTGTGCTGCTGCAAGCCACTCTTGGTTTGGTAACCACCAGGGGGCGCCAAAGGCATCTGTTGGTTATGGTTCAATTCGATGCCAAATAAAAGACATTTTATTTTATGTCACTGGTTTCTTTATTCATGTCCTTTTCTATTTTTCAGAATAATGTTGTGTGTTTCTTTAAAAGCATATCAATAATGGGAAATAGAGGAAAAAAGAGATCTTGTTAACCTCCAATTACACTGTAAACCTGAGTGTTTAAAAGTAATGACTCAAATATAATACCTAAATATCATTATTTAGTAAAAGCTCTGCTCACCGAAATCTGTTGAGGTATCATAACATGTCCTTGCTTTATAGTAAATTTAACCTAATCCTAGGCTTGAGTCTGGATTGTTTTTGTATCAATAAAGCATAACTTCTATAACGTAATAAAAAAACAACTTAACTTAATAATGAGGAAGTAGTTTTGCAGGTTTTGATAATAAGTCATTATTGGCTGACTAGTACAGCAGCACCATGAGTTAGGCTGCTTTAAACCTTTAAGATTTTATGAGGACTGTTCAATGTTGCCACATGCTGAGCAGACAAGAGTCAAGAGTGCAATAATAATGCTTGATTGATAATATAGTACAGAAAATTAAAACGTCTGTTTTTACGTGTTGAATTAATATGAACAAGTGCAGCCATTGTATAACAATATAAATCTAAATTAATCTATTTTAAATTTCTCCTCTGTGAAATCATAAAGTCAGTCAATAATACATAATTAAACAATGCATGTGAATATTGGAAGCTTTGAACAGTATATTAAATTGTTATTACCCACGTTACCTTAACAAGGCTATTAAATTAAATGCATTACATTTTAATTATAACGTTTGAGATGATAGACTTAAAATTGGTAAAGGCAGGTCTGCTCAGTGGGGCAGTGGGTAGGACTGCTGCTTTATAGCAAGAAGGTTCTGGGTTCGATTCCCCGCCTTGAGTCTTACTGCATGGAGTTTGCATGTTCTCCCTGAACATGTGTGGGTTCTCTCCAGGTACTCCAAAAACATGACTGTAAGGTTCATTGGCTTCTCTAAATCCTCCTTAAGGACTGGTTATTGTGTCGCAGTGGACTTCTCGCAGATTTTTTTGATTTATGCCCAATAATGAAGCGTGTTCTGTGCTGTTATTCAACGCCACAAAGAAAGAGGGCCAATCAGGAACTAGCTTTGGGTCTAGATACGGCCGAGGCGGTGAGGAATTGGGAGCAAGTTTGTGCGACAACGGAGGGACATAAGGGCCAAAAAGAGCGGGGATCCAGGTAAGAAAAGGGTCCCAGCGTTCTCAGGCTCCTCGCTCTTCTAGCGGGTCCATCTTCGCCGTCGTTTTTCACAATGGCGGTCATACGAACAAAACAAGCCGGTAAGGAACCAAACAGGAAATATGCATAGATTAGAGAGGATGTAGATTTGACCAATCAGAGGCCTCCTGTCTGCGGTCACACACACCTCTCTCACACACTGTACCAGGGACTGCACCTTACCTGCACTACCTCAGCCTGGAATACACTATTGCTGCTGCTTTTATTGCTTTTATTGTAATGTCTATACTCTATATCTATCTTATCTTCTTTTACATGTTCAATGTTAAATATTGAATGTTAATGTTAAATGTCATATGTTCTTTGTACTGTATTTATTATTGACCACTTATTGTTACCAGTCCACCGCACTTTATGTCAGTCTGCACTGCAAAAAAAGGAAATCTAAATAAGTCATTTCTTCTTAAATTAAATGCATTTTTTCTTGAATTAAGGATTTAAGTGAGACACTTTGCCGATGGAACAAGACAATTTACACTTAAAATCAGAAAAAACAATTGCATTGTCTTATTTCAAGTGCATTTTTTTCTAGATACCTTATTTTAAGAGTAAAAATACTACCTCCATTGGCAAATCATCTTATTTACCTGCTCAAATTAAGGGTAAATACCCTTAATTTAAGACATTTTTTACTCATTTTAAGATCATTTTTGCAGTGTGTAAAATGTCAGTCTTGTATATGTCTTGTTCTCACTGAAAAACGATCTAGAAATAAGTAAAAATGTCTTAAATTAAGTGTATTTCCCCTTAATTTGAGTAGGTAAATGAGATAGTTTGCCAACGGAATGAGTATTTTTACTCTGATAAATAAGATAATTAGATAATATGCACTTTTAAATTAAACAATGCTATTCTGTTTTCTTATTCTAAGTGTAAAATGCCTTGTTCCATTGGCAAGATGTCTCTTTTACTCCCTTAATCCAAGAGCAAATGCACTTATTTTAAGAAAAAAATGACTCGTCTAGATTTTGATTTTTTCCAGTGCTGGCATGGCATAGAGAGAAAACGTAATTTCATTTCCCTTGTATTTCTTGTGCGTATTAAGAAAGTGACAATAAACCTGACTTGATGCTTGATACTTACAATTTTGTGCAGATGTACAGCAGAGTGTCTACAGAAGGGGCGGGGCATATCTGCGTTCACTGTGACACGCAAACCGACAACCTGGTTTCTAGTATAAACCAGCCTTTAGGTGCGTGATTGGTTGTGTTTCATGTTATTTCTGGTGACCTGTCCAGGGTGGACCCTGCCTCTTGCCTGTAGACAACTGGAGATAGACACCAGCACCCCTCGTGACCCCGCTTGGGATAAGCGTGACGAAAAATGGATGGTTAAGGGCAGATGCTTTCCTTACATCATTTGAGTTCAACTCATCTAGTTTTACAGTGTACAATGAATAATTTTCTTTTTAATCCTTTATAAATCCCCATAGAGAACGTATCGTCATCAGACAATGATTCAGCAGGAA
Source organism: Cyprinodon tularosa (assembly GCF_016077235.1). Lineage (NCBI taxonomy): Eukaryota > Metazoa > Chordata > Actinopteri > Cyprinodontiformes > Cyprinodontidae > Cyprinodon > Cyprinodon tularosa. Next base: position 69,576 of record NW_024039392.1, read on the forward strand.
ACAGAAAGAAAGATTAGTTTCTCTTTTTAACTTAATGTATTCATTTAATTTGACTTTTTACCCTCTAGTTTATCAAAAGAGGAAATTAAGCAACAGTTTCGTGTTCCCCATTACAATTGGTGTTGTTTTCCTGGAAATCATTTTCTGTTTAAGTGACTGGTAGCTTTCCTGACCTCCAAACAGCCAAATAATAATCTTATTTGGTTTGTACTTGGCAGCAGGACAATCAAACCACCAAATGTGCAACCAGACACTGGTGATTCGGCTGGAAAAGGCAAAGCCCCTGTTATTTTCTGCAGTGATGAATCCCTCAAAAATACATAGTACAGTTTATAATAATTTAAAAATATTCCTTTTTAGAATCTAGAGTATTTTATAGAATCTAGATCTAAAAATATAAGCATTTCTGTTTATCAGTGGGTGGC
>NW_024039392.1:72500-97500 GCF_016077235.1 Cyprinodon tularosa
ATATTAATCACTGCCATTCGTTTTTATAATTTAATATGCAATCTTTCAAACATTAAGAAGCAGAACTCCACCAAAGAAACATAACAAAAAAAAATCTCTGCATTTCTTTTATATCTTTTCTATAATCATCTCTGCTCCATCTATTATTAAAAAAAAGATGTTAGAAAACAGCCTTAGTCAAATTAATTAGTTATGTATTGATGGCATTCATGCTATGTTTACTATGCTCATGCTTTATACATTTTCTAAACATAACTTAGATGGCAACTTACAAAGGGCAGCTGAAACGCCTTGTAAATGACCAGTTAACAGGTTGCAGAGGAATCAGCTATTGATTACTACTAAATAAGGAGGACAAACCAGGAGAATATGTGCAGGAGTCAGAAAATGAGGAGTTAAAAAAGTCTGTCCCTTTCTCTTGTGATTTTATGCCACATCATCATAGTCCTCCTCATCTTCTGCACCGATGTCATCATAGTCCTCAGTAGAAGCGGTGGAGATGTTGTCCCTTCCTCCCTCGGTTGGTGGTGGTGGGAACACCTCTTCATCCTCCACCTTTACATAGTCTGACTGCTGGTCCATGCTCTCCTCGTACTCATTCTGATCAGCAAGGTTTTCATAGCTCTGAGCCAGTGAGCTGCTGCATTTCATATTTGAATCCTCACAGAGGGTGGGAGGAGCAAAACTCTGTGTCTCATCCTCCACCTTCACATAATCCGGCTGTTGATCTGTGCTCTCTGCGTAGTCATTCTCCTCTGCCAGATTCTCGTAGCTCTGACCGGCTGATATCTTAGAATTGCTGTTTGGAAGATTGCAGGTTGGAGGAGGACGGAAGGTCCCTGTATTGTCCTGTACCTTCACAGAGTCCAGCTTCTGGTCCAAGGCCTCCTCATAGTCATGATCACTCTGGTCATCTCCCTCTTGTCCTTCAGCCAGATTCTCATAACTCTGAGCCTCTGTAAAAGTAAAGTTTCCTTTTAAACAGTTTGTCATCAACTGTGGAAAATCAACCTGAAACATTTTTCCTAATAACTAACACCTCTTACTGAGTTGCTGGTGAAGATTCTCAGTCATCAAGGCCATACTCATTCCAAAATAGTTAAAAAACAAACCACTGGACTTTGTTTCCATGTTTGAAGATGTTTTGCTTCCCATCCAGGAAGCTTTTTCAATGCAGCAATTGAGTTTATCCCTTCTGCTATGATCGCAACCCCAACCCCTTTAGAGGGGAACAGAAGACCTCACCTGTTCAATTAGGCCAACAATTCCCTTTAACGACCCCCCTTTTAGAGACATATCCTATTTCTTAATTGACAAGAACGCAGGTGCGGACTCGTGTCGTTGCTAGGTCTGTTCTGGAGAAGAACACAGGAAATTGTGGACTCGGGGAGCACTGGAGCATGCAGCATAAATCTGGGTCATTTGAAACAGAAACGTACTGATGACATCACCACATGCTCTGCTCGTCTGGAGCTGCATCTCACCTCCTGTTATTAATAGTTTCTAGATTATAATAAATTCCTACTTTTTCATTTATTGGGGGAATAATAATTAACACAGTCAGATAAACACAAATCAAATGAACATTTTGCCAAATAAAACAATAAAACCTCCATCAGACCCAGCAGTCCTTCACACACGGCAATGCAGAGAGAGGGCTGCTACAGACGGGCTAACATTAGCCCTGGCTGCCATTGCCTCGGAGGTCCATTTGTTGCTGCAGTCCTCTCAACTTTGGATTTTTCTTTTTTATTATGCATTAAATCTACCGATTTAATGCATGCTGGGACAGCTGTTAATCTCAAGAATGGAATTAAGTCTGCTCTGATGCATGCTGGGTAAAGAGGGACTTTGAAATTTTCCATTCTCTGTCTTCTTGTTCTTGTGAATTAGAACAGTACTAGGGCTGAGGCTGATGATGTTTCACGAGTACATGAGAACGCATGAGTACACAGACCTAGAAACGGCCATAGACAGGTATGGGGCATTGCAGGCTAACAAAAGAAGCCAAACCACCCCCATTCCAAAGGGGTGGACCTGTTGTCTGTTTCAATTTGCATGTTTTCTAAACAAAAACAAGGCTTTGTTGGGCTACTCTATAAAGCCTCAAACTCAAAGCAATTCCTGACATTTTGAGTTGAAAACGAAAAGTTGATACGTCTTCAAACTTGAAAACAATGTCCAGTAGATTGTTTTTTTTTACTTTGTTAGAACTCTTACTGAGCTGTAATGAGGAGATCTTTCTTAAGAGCATCCTACTAGAAGTATTAGGAGTAAAATGCCATGCCATGACAAGAAATACATCATGGGCAAATAGACAAGTACCAAAACTCTTTATCCCAGTTCAGTGTCCAGTTCCAAATCTCTAACATTCATCTCTAAGCCTGAATCCAAACCTGGATTGCTTGTGCTCAGAGGTAAATCAGAATATGTACATTAATAGTCATCATCTTTCACAATCTTAACATTGGTCATTAATCCTTTCAACATTTAGTTTACCATCTAAGGAAAACCAGTTGATTGCATCGACTCCTTGAGTCTCTGCAATCCCTCACACTAAGCATGCTTGTAGCGACAGTAGAGAGGAAAAACTCCCTTTTAACAGGAAGAAACCTCCAGCAGAACCGGGCTATGTGTGAACGGCCATCTGCTGAGGCTTCAAGGAGACAGAAGTAGAGATGCAGATATTGACATGAATAATATAAGTTTTTTGGCACTTGGGCCCCGGCAGAAGACTTTATGCTGAGAATCAACATTCACTGAAATGAGTAACCTAGGGAAAGGGTTAGAATAGTAGTATAAACTGGCATTAACTTATGATGTCCCAACCCTGTACCGATTATATATTTTTCAACTATAAGACATACCTCCATTATCTCTTTTGAAAACTATCTATATATTTCACAATTTATTTTGCTGATGAAGGTTCTCAGTCATCCAGGTCATAGTCATTCCGTAAAAATTCAAAAAATATCCACTGGACTTGGTTTTCAAGATTTGAAGACGTTTCGCCACCTCTCCAGGAAGCTTTCTCAATTCAAATGTCTGGATCCGCAGTGAGTTTGAGTCTTTATATAGACAAGGCCTTGTATTGCTTGGAAACATGCAATGGTAACCGATGAATGGGTCGTTTAGTTCCATCGTTAGCCTGTAATATCTGAACCTGTCTTAACGACCGACCCCTAGAATCATAGACAGGTTCAGATTCATGAAAATCAAAATACTTTTATTGTTATCTAAGTAATTTTTATGTTATAATGTATTGTGTCAAGATCTTGTCAAATCACGGTGAATGGTAACGTATGAATGTATGAATGTCTCTTGGTCTGACTAAAACCTTTTGAACCTGATGAGAGATAATGTAGGTTTATTTTCTTCCTTAATGATCAAAAGTCCCTTAATATAGAAATTATATATTCAGTTGGTGAGACATTCATGTGGTCATTATCCACTAAAGCTACAAGAAACATTAACAGATTTTCACAGTTAAACATAAACTCATGTTCTTTTGCTCGTCATAGCAATGGATGAAAACTGTTACTCAGACTCTGAGTCTAAAACCACAAGTCAAGTCCTTGACACAGTTTTGGTTCTGGTATGTTTTCTTTTGAGTCCTCACTTTTATTTTGCTCCATGTCTTCTAGTTTTAGTGGTTTAATTCTCATTTTGGTGTGTTTTCTGGTTATTTTCAGTTTTCAGGTTTTTATTTGTTGCCCTCTGCTGCCCTCTTGTGTTCTCCTTTTTCCCTAGCTCCTTTCCTGTTCTGCTCTGTTCACACCTGCTCCCAATCTGCTCGTTCGTCCCCCCCAATGTTTCCATGGTTTCTGGTTTGTTTGACTTTGTTTTCATGTTATATTTTTTTGGAATTTTGGATTCCTGCCTCAGTTGTTTTTTTAACTCTTCATTAAATCATCAAGAAACTCACCTCTACCTCCCTGCCTCTGCATTTGGGTCCTAGTCCTAGCATTAAGTCTTTTTGGCATCAATCAAAATTGAGTCTGAAGCAAATGTAGTCTTGTGAATGCTTTGAATCCTTTTAAGCATAGACATCGATAGACCCCGAGTGATCAGGTGAGAGGCATGCCAACATCTTGGGTCAGACCAAGCTGTCTTCACTGACAATACGCGTCAATGGTACTTTAAGATTTCAAACACTCTGAATCCAGTGAACTCTCAACCGATTTCCAGAAAAATTGTCTGACTGAAAACATCAATGTTTCATGGGCTCCATGGGACCAACTGATTGATAAAAATTATTTTCTAATTTATTACATAATTTTGATTTTGCAGTGACAGTTAGCAAACTTCCAGAGCTACCTTTCAGGATCCCCAACTTTTATTCCACCTATGGATGCACAAATAAAAGGAGACAACAAACCAGATCCCCTGGAGTTACTTTTCATTAGGATTATAATTTATCACAGTTACTGTTTTTCTGGTGTCAAAAGAATAGGTGTTAATGGGTCACAGGGATGGAAGCAGAGAAAAGTACTTAAAATGAACATATTCCTGAAAGGTGTGAATGAGGATATATGTATGAACTATCAATATAATAAATAAATTTAATACTTTTTATTTATAGAACTGCATTTAAGTATATAGGGTAGTCATTAGAATCCCTTTGAACATAAATCTGCCCTGACTATATATATATATATTCTTTTGTAAATCACATTACAAAAAAGTTTCCTTTATCGGTCATAATACTAATTATCACTGTAATATCCTTGATAATACAGAATGATAATGTACAGTATAAATATATAATATTCAGTTAATATTGTAATATATTAATATAAAACTTTATGATGAAACTGTGTTTATCACATTAGTATAGAATTGCACAATATGTAACTGTATGTATATATTTCATCCAGTTAGACTTTAGTTTAAATTGTTTTTAATCTGACTAAAAGGTCATTATAATATTTGTTTTGGTCTTTTAAAAGGTTGTAACGTGTAAGGAATTAATCAAATTATTATTATATCGAATTATCGTGATATTATCTTTGACTCATCTTACATGTGATTAAAAGATCTGAGGCGCCTCCTATTTATTCTGACAGCAACTGTTTGAACTATGATCTGACCTAAAATGGCCGCCCTATTGGCACGTTAGTCTAGGTAGTAATGTCTATGCTTTTATCTATAATCTATAGTCTAGTTTCTTGAGTGGATCATGCCTATCTGTAACCAGAGAACTGTTAAAAGGGAGTTTTTCTCACCCTTGTGAATGAAAAATAAAGGTCACTCGATGCTCTGGGCTGTAGGTGAATAAGCAGGTTTCTGTTTTGGCCTGAGGTTCGTTGTAAAAAAGGTTAACTGTCACATTCAGCCAGGCCTTTTCAGCCCCACGGTTTGTGTCTATAAATTGTAGTGAAAGGAAGCAGAGCCTCACCTGCGGTTAGAAACTGTGTCCGAGGTGGGAGAGGAGGTGTACCTGTGTCAGGATGATTCAACAGGTATTTATTGCTCCTGAAAAATATTGAGAACAAAGAAATAATGAATTTAATCATTAGAACTATCATTTGGTAAGAAATTGTAAAAAATCTGCTAATAATGAGAATTGAGACCCAACAGTCATAATAACATCTTAAATAATGAGCCTTGAATTAACACCGTAATGGTTCTATTCCTTCAAAACTATAAAAATGCATTAAATTAATAAGTATTCTATAGTGAGTATTAGACTTTATCTAACTCTGCATAAGAAATCCTATTTCAATTTACCTATATTCATAACTATAGATATAACTTTGTTAGACTTAGTCAACTTTTGTTGTTATTTTGTATCCACAGACTGTATACAAAATTAAATTTCATTTTTTATAGCTTTCATGACATTCCCATTCCTTAAAGTGCAGCAGTGATTGAATGTAAAGGGAGAAAAAAAAACCCATTGTGCTAAAAAACGCATTGATATGGAGGTTCAGAGCATTAAATATAAAACTGCTCATACACTGGAAAACATCCAAATCTAGATACGTCATTTTCTCTTAAAATAAGTGCATTTATTCTTGGATTAAGGAGGTAAAAGAGACATTTTGCCAATGTATTAAGACAATTTACACTTAAAATAAGAAAACACAATTGCATTGTCTCATTTCAAGTGCATGTTACCTAATTATCTTATCATAAGAGTAAAAATACTCACTGCATTGACAAACTATCTCATCTACCTACTCAAATTAAGGATAAACACACTTAGCTTAAGAAATTCTTTCTTATTTCTAGATCGTTTTTCCACTGTAGGCGACCAGCTGAGTAATACAGTAGTAGCCATTTAAAATTTCCCCACTTTCCTTGATGAGTCCTTGGCTGGTCACTGACTGGTACTGTACAATTCCCTTTTTAACATCAATATTTGTTCTAAAATATTCTTTCTGTCATGATTTGTGGACATTAAGATCTAAAGATAAGCGCCATCTCCTGGTCAGACCCTGTAATTCAGTGAAAGGGTGGAGTCAGAGTAAAGAAATATGCAAGAGAGGGTCACCCCAGTGGCTGGCAGTTGGAGGGGATTCTGCAGGGAGTTGCAGGGAAGTGTGCTGCCATTTAGCTGGCATTTAACTAGGAAACGCCATTTTGAATGGCTGCTACTATAATTACCACACCGGAAAGGACTGGGAGAGCGCAGACCTTCCCCAAGAAGCATGCTTTGCCCCATATGGTGACGTATCTATAGATAATGTAAAACTTGAACATTGTTTGACAATACATGTTTGTTTTTTAATGTAATAAAATGTAAAACGTTCAAGTTATATCAAATCTTTTTAAGAAACTTCATATCTGCAAATGAAATCTAACAAAAAGAAGCAGTAGTTTAACTAAAATAAACGTGATTATATGAGCAAAAATCAAAGAGCTAAAAAGTAGAATATAGGTGATTAGTGAGCTTATGGTTTGGCCGCTGTCTAATTTTTGAGGAAGTGTTTTTATTGTGCTTTACTAAAACCATCTTAAAAGGAAGCATTACCAAATTTGAATGAATTGTTTATTGGCATGAGGCACACATTTAGTAAAAAAGGTCCATAAAATCCGCTTATAGGTTTTCAATTGATCCTGCAAACAAATCAACAATTTTGCCTCTACATGTACAGGTGCTGGTCATAAAATTAGAATATCATGAAAAAGTAGATTGATTTCAGTAATTCCATTTAAAAAGTGAAACTTGTATATTATATTCATACATTACATACAAACTCATATATTTCAGATGTTTATTTTGTTTAATTTTGATGATTACAAATGACAACAAATGAAAATCTCAAATTCATCATATCAGAAAATTAGAATATTACTGAAGACCAATAAAAACAAAGGATTTATAGAAATGTTGGCCAACTGAAAAGTATGAACATAAAAAGTATGAGCATGTACAGCACTCAGTATTTAGTTGGGCCTCCTTTGGCCTGTATTACTGCAGCAATGCGGCGTGGCATGGAGTCGATCAGTCTGTGGCACTGCTCAGGTGTTATGATAGCCCAGGTTGCTCTAATAGTGGCTTTTAGCTCTTCTGAATTGTTGGGTCTGGTGTATTGCATCTTCTTCTTCACAATACCCCATAGATTTTCTATGGGGTTAAGGTCAGGAGAGTTTGCTGGCCAATTAAGAACAGGGATACCATGGTCCTTCAACCAGGTACTGGTAGCTTTGGCACTGTGTGCAGGTGCCAAGTCCTGTTGGAAAATGAAATCTGCATCTCCAAAAAGTTGGTCAGCTGCAGGAAGCATGAAGTGCTCTAAAACTTCCTGGTATGTGGCTGCGTTGACCCTGGACCTCAGAAAACACAATGGACCAACACCAGCAGATGACATGGCACCCCAAACCATCACTGACTGTGGAAACTTTACACTGGACTTCAAGCAACGTGGATGAAGTGCCTCTCTTCTTTTCCTCCAGACTCTGGGACCTTGATTTCCAAAGGAAATGCAAAATTTACTTTCATCAGAGAACATGACTTTGGACCACTCACCAGCAGTCCAGTCCTGTTTCTCTTTAGCCCAGGCAAGACGCTTCTGACGCTGTCTGTGGTTCAAGAGTGGCTTGACACAAGGAATGCGACAGCAGAAACCCATGTCTTTCATACGTCTGTGTGTGGTGGTTCTTGAAGCACTCACTCCAGCTGCAGTCCACTCTTTGCGAATCTCCCCCACATTTTTGAATGGGTTTTGTTTCACAATCCTCTCCAGGGTGCGGTTATCTCTCTTGCTTGTACACTTTTTTCGACCACATCTTTTCCTTCCCTTCGCCTCTCTATTAATGTGCTTGGACACTGAGCTCTGTGAACAGCCAGCCTCTTTAGCGATGACCTTTTGTGTCTTGCCCTCCTTGTGCAAGGTGTCGATGGTCGTCTTTTGGACAACTGTCAAGTCAGCAGTCTTCCCCATGATTGTGTAGCCTATAGAACTAGACTGAAAGACCATTTAAAGGCTTTTGCAGGTGGTTTGAGTTAATTAGCTGATTAGAGTGTGGCACCAGGGGCCATCAATTTTGAACCTTTTCACAATATTCTAATTTTCTGATATGATGAATTTGAGATTTTCATTTGTTGTCATTTGTAATCATCAAAATTAAACAAAATAAACATCTGAAATATATGAGTTTGTATGTAATGTATGAATATAATATACAAGTTTCACTTTTTAAATGGAATTACTGAAATCAATCTACTTTTTCATGATATTCTAATTTTATGACCAGCACCTGTATTGTTTTTCTCCAGTAAAATACCGCCAGACTTTTTGAGTCCGATGCTGAGGCTGTCATTACTCACTGCTGCCACCCTCTGGTTTGGTGGGGAACTGCTTGTTCCACCAAATATCCCTATCTCACAATGTTAGAGAATCTTTAAAAAAAAAAAGATCCTGTATCCAGATTATGATCTGGATCATCACCAAAATTTTATGGATTATTCCTCAGCATGAGGGACACCTCTGATAAAACTTGCATTAAAATCCGTCTGTAGATTTTTAAGTTCTCCCATACGCAGTACGAGAGACAAACGCTCAAACTCTCCTAAATGGTCCTTAGGTGCTTGGATTTTATTATTATTACTTGTGTTTATTTATGTTCCATGTCATGTCACATTCACTAAATTTCCTCACATGCAATGTTGCTGATACGGTGTTAAAGTTAATATCTTTGTATGTTTAGTCTCTTTTTCTTTGTTCTGTTATTTGTGAGTTTAAATATATGTTTAAGTTTACTTTCTGAACACAAACAGGGAGGAAAAGATCGAAATGAAAACCCCAAAACTTAATGTTTCACAATACATTTTTTTGTTTTTCTATGTAATAAAATTTAAAACGTTTGAGTTATATAAAATCTTTTTAAGCAACTTCATATCTGCAAATGAAATCTAACAAAAAGCAGAAATAATTCAACTAAAATAAATGCGATTACATAAACAAAAATCAAAGAGCTAAAAGAGTAGAATATAGGTGATTAGTGAGCTTATGGTTTGGCCGCTGTCTATTTTTTGAGGAAGTCTTTTTATTGTGCTTCACTCAAACCATCTTAAAAGGAAGCATCCTAATAGCTCAGTCATATTGTGGTTTATGCTTCACACGCCGCTTTCTTCATCAGTGACCGTTTAGCACAGAGAGGGCTAATATCTGGTAGTATTTATGACTCCAGGTTATTATTAAAAAGCACTGCCTATTAGTTCAAAAATATTAAACAGTAAGAATATTATGTAATAAATAGTTCTAGCTCTTTACTGAAATAACCACCATCTTGAACACATGTTTGTTGCAATGATTTTAGCGTTTTTCAGAGGCTGCAGGTCAACATATTTTGATTGGTATTGAGGAAAAAAAGCTGTTTTCAGTCACTGTTCTCGTCCAGTTCTCAAACTGATGCGTCAAAAAGGTTTCCTGCTCAGTAGATCTCAAACAAGAAGGTGCATTTATTATTCAGAGAAACCTGTATGAGAATGCATACTCGACTCTGCCGTCAGATCTTCCCTGAAGCTGTAAAATGCGATGTCTCCCTGCAAAAAGAAAGAAAATTAACTTAAATCAAACTTTAGAAAACAGAAACAGGAAATTTCTCAAAAGCATGAAACACTGGATGGGGTTGATTTGTGTTATCTGATAAAAGTCCAAACATATGTGCGTGATAAATATAAATAAAACTGCAGTGAGCCAAAAAGTACTATATCGAAATAACAAGAAACACGAAATAAATGGTTAATTATTTTGAAGCTTTGCGAAAAAATAAACTTATACCTCTACAACATTAAAAAAAACAGTTTGTTATTTACTTTTATTAGATAAACATTTGAATTTTTCAGAAGTTTGTTGCTCTTGTTTGCTTTTGGTTGATTTGTTCTCTTAAGCAGAGTGCGTTCTCTTAGCATTTCATAGCATAACTTTTATTTCAGGTTACAGGGAATACCTCAGATGTACTTTTGACAATAATTCAGGTTAAATTCTATTAGTTTATTTCTATAGCACTAATTCACATCATGTCATCTCAAGGCACTTTCCAGTTCACCAGACCATCCAGTCAGATTGATTCAAAGTTTTCTATCTAAGGAAAACCAGTTGATTGTTTTCTGTTAAATGCAGCGACTCATTGACTCTTCAGCAATCCCTCACACTAAACATGCTTGTAGCGACAGTGGAGAGGAAAAACTCCCTTTTAACAGGAAGGAACCTCCAGCAGAACCAGGCTCAGTGTGAGCGGCCATCTGCTGAGGCCCACTGGGATTCAAGGAGACAGAAGCAGACATAGAATAACAATATTTGGTTTCATTGCTTCCTGTTTTGGATTATTATATGTGGTGTAAGGGGAACATGCACTGCAAAAAAAAATCTAGAAATCAGGAGTAAAAATAAAAATTACATTGGCAAATCATCTTATTTACCTAATCAAATTAAGAGTAAATATAGTTAATCTATGAAAGGTTGACTTATTTCAACCTTTGCTTTGTTTTGATTTGTTTTTAACAACTGATTCTAGTTCAGCCATTTTAATGCTTTTAGATCTTACTGCTGCTTTTGACACAGTTGACCACCCAGTTCTTTTAGACCGGCTGAGGGACTTGGTGGGTGTCAGAGGACTGCTCTCCAATGGTTTAGGTCCTACCTGTCAGAGAGGTCTTTCTCTGTCAGGCTGGGGGACTCCACGTCATCGTCTGCCCCCCTTTATTGTGGGGTCCCTCAGGGTTATATCCTGGGACCTTGTGTTATGGAATCCAGTTTGTGTGGGTTGTTCTCGCTGGTCCTCCCACACACCTGCGGCTGGTGGGCTCATTACTGAGGACTATTTGAGCGGTGGACTATCACTACTTCGACGCCAGAGTGTTTGCCAGTTTTGGGTACTCTAGCCAAGCTGTGTTTTGCTGAGTCTAACTGAGTCTTTGTTTTTTCAATAAGCCTAATGTTGTTTTTGTCTTTGCCTCTTCAGCAGGAAGCCTTCCTGCAAGCTGGATGTTTGGCCTTCTTCCCCTGTAAGGATTGTTTGAGTCTCACACTGAGCCGGGGGTTAAACCTCCACAACTTCCGTTCAAGTCCTCCTGGATTCCCAAGTGACAGTCTGCTGAAAAGCTCCTTAGGATCCAACCAAGTCTTAACCTGTCCGCCCTCCAACGAGTTTCTACCTCTGGATAAACCCACACTAGCTGGATTCTGGGTGAAGAGGTCTTCTCAACCGACGTAAGTCCCGTTTTCTCTGTCTCTCCAGCCATCGCTCAAAGTTCCCACGGATCCTGAACTAACCGCTGATACTTCCCTTCCCTCTTCCAGTTCCGGTTCACCAGCACACTGAGTGACCTTATCAATAAACCTGTTTAAACTTTTACCCTGGTTCCCTGAGTGGTTTACTGTATGTGGGTCTGATCTCTTAAGAAAATCATGACACCTTTATTGTTTGCATTTTACCTCCTTCCTCTCAAAGAGATTTTTATCAAACTTTGTATAGCGTACCATTTCTATGCTGATGACTGTCAACTTTATTTGCCGATTGCTAAAAACAGCCACTGCCCCTTGACACCCCTTCTTGACTGTCTGGGTGATGTCAAGGCTTGGCTGTCAAAAAACTTTCTGAAGCTTAATGAGAGCAAGACAGAGGTCATGGTGTTTGGAAGTGCCATCTCTGACTTTCAAGCATTTTATGCGTTCCAAAGTAACCAGCCTTGGTATCACCATTTAAACTGAAGGAACAAATAAATAGCGTTTTAAAATCGTGTTTTTATCATCTCCGTCTTTTATCTAAGGTAAAACAGTTTTTTATCTTTTAACCTCTTGGAGCAGGTTTTACACTCTTTTATTTCTAGCCGTCTGGACTACTGCAATGCACTTTATTAAGGCGTTAGCCACCGAGCTCTCTCCCGTCTGCAGTTGGTCCAAAATGCAGCGGCTCGTTTTTAACAGGGACCAGAAAACATCAACACATTACAGCAGTTCTTGCGTCCTTGCACCGGCTCCCTGTTCGTTTTAGAATTGATTTTAAGATTTTATTGTTTGTGTTTAGAGCCCTGAATGGGATGGCTCCTCAATACATCACTGATCTCCTCCAGATTTATTCTCAGCCACGTTCTCTGAGGTCTGAGGGCCATCTTCAGCTAACAGTGCCTAAGACGAGGCTTAAAACCAGAGGGGACAGAGCCTTTTCTGTAGTTACTTTATACAACAGATGTTACTGTATACTTTGCCCCTCCATATACGGACTGCCTCTACGGTGGAGTGTTTTAAGTCTCGTCTTAAGACCCACTTTTACTCTTTGGCTTTTAAATACGTGTAGTTTGTCATGGAGGCAAATCGTTACCATATATAAAATGAAAAAGCATTTCCAGAAATGCTTTTTCATTTTCAAATTTTACATTTCAAATTGAATTTTGGTATGTATTTGCTGGGGTAAATTTTGAAAAATAAATCTCAAATGTCTTTTTCTTTTTAATTTTAATTAAGTAAAAGGATTAGCAGCGTTAAACAAGAACATGAAAATGCAAACAGGATTATTAATTACTAAATTCATTTATGAGCCAAACAATGCAGCCACATTCTTAAAATGAAAAAGAATTTCTGAAAATGCTTTTTCATTTTAAATATATAACGATTTGCTTCCATAGTTTGTGTGGTCCTCTGTGTCCTTTTTAGTTTATTTATTGTTGTATTGTGTTGTTGTTTATTATTTGTTATGTACAGCACATTGGAAACTTTTTCTGTTGTTAAATGTGCTATATAAATAAAGTGGATTGGATAATTTTTGCAGTGCCGCAGTCTAAATTAAACTGTAAAGCAATAAACTGTATTTCTGCTTATAGTACAATCTTAATACTGTTGTTGGAAAGCAAAGTCATATTCCTTGTTTGTACATCAACTTGGTATTAATTTAAAAGCCTTTAAAAGAGTCAAAGTGTGATGGCCGCATGTGCAACCACACAACAAATTCTTTTCATTTAAATAAACCTTTTATATTTTACTGTAATTCATTTTTTTTTTTACTTTGCTTTGATGTTGGTTGACTATTTGGATGGCGCACACATTTAGTTGACTCATTTTGTTATTTCTTGCTCGTTTGGTTTACTGTAAATTAATATACTTCTTATTTTTAGTAGAGGTTTCTCTAGTTGGTTTTGTTTTCTGTAATTGCATTTGGGAAGTTTAATTATTTAAACTATCATTGATTTTTTTTCTTTAGTTTTCCTTTTGTTAGAAGTTTAAATTCTTTTTGCTAAATAGATTCGTTGCCATTCTTTTCTCAATGACTTCCCTGTGCTTCTCAGATTTTTTGGCTCAGTCCCTAACACAAAGGGTCAGCCATGTTTTACAAAATGGTCCTAACCTCTCCAACAGATGAATAATTTTTTAAATGATACTCTGTTGGATTATTAACAATTTCTAAAAATAAATTAGTATTTTATTTTACTTTAAAATAAACTAATTCTTAAAAGTTAAGAAAAATGCTGCCTTTAATTAAAAAAATATATTCAGAGAGTGAAAAAATGTATATTTAGACATAGATCACAGATGCTAGAGACAAAGCGCTCTTTGACCTCTCCTCTATCCACAGTTTCTCTGATCCTCCAGAGCTCTGGATCCTCTGCTATGCTCTCCTTTGTTCAGTTTCACTGCAGGATTTTTCTCTGAAGGCTGACTTGATATTGGAAGAAGGCTGATTTGATGCACGATGAATCCCTTCTGTAGAAGTGCTTCTATGGAGACTATCTGACTCATTGACCCAGATGTCTCTGTTTGCTGTTGTTCTCCAACATCCTGCTCATTGTCTGTGGTGAGAAGATAAACTGAAGTCCTTGTATGGTCTATATTTGTCAGTAGTGAAGAGGAACTGACCTCAGTGTCACTTCACATTGATACTTTTTTGGTAAGAATTAGATTACTAATGAAAAATACTAGAAAATCTAAAAAAAAAAAGAAACAATAAGCAAGATTTAAGTCATGGTTGTTTCCTGATGACTCAAGTACAACAGAAGTCATACCTGGTGGGAGGGCAGGTGATGCTGAGATCTTAATCATCAAAAAAGGTCTCTAAAAAGAAGAGGCCTCTGGGATTATAGAAATAGATAATAGAAGGAACTGACAATTAGTGAATAAAAACAGGTGCTTCTGCATAATAAGGTGGTGATTACATAATGCAAAACAGAGGAGTCTAGTTAACAACAGGCTGCAGGTGGGGGGCAGAGCAGGGAACTGGACAGAAAACAGAAACACCAGGAATATAATAGAATATATTGGCCAAAATAAATTTGGCAAATAAAGTATAAAAGAAGATTATTAAATTAAACAACCTTTTTAGGGAATTATGTACGTCAATAATTGTACCAAGTGTCATGATCTTTGCACTGATGACTGGCTTACTTTATTTCATTCACCTGTCTAACCCTGCCCGGTTGCTCATTACCTTTCATCTGATCCACCTGCTCCTGCCTCTATTTAAGGTGCTTGAATCCAGTCATCAGTGCCAGATTGTCTTGTTCTCTCTAGCCAGTGGTGAGAGTGTTTTTAGAGTTTTTTGTGTTTCTGATTTCCTGATCCTGACCTGTTCTGCCTCTCAACCACTGAGCCTGCGTGTTCCCGTCTGAACGGTTTGCTTGAACTCTCTTTGAATTCCTGGACCTCTGAGCCTGTCTGTTCCTGTTCTGACCTGTTTGCCTGACCTAGCTTCGGACTCCTGCTTGTTCTTTCAGGGCTGCAGTGTCTGGGAAACACTGGGCAGCATCTTGTTGGCAGCCCACTGGCTAGATCCTACCTTGTTCTCTGGGCATGGACTGAACTTGTAAACCAGGTTAGTGACTCACGTTCATAATGTTCCTCAGTTAGATGTATGTCACTTTGGTCACTAACCTGTGTTTCCTCTCCCTAGAGTTTCCTGCCTCAGATGCCCTACTTGCTGCTACTGCAGATCCGCAACCTGTTTTTAAACAAACACTTTTGAGTAATCCCACTGTCTGTCTAGCCTGAATACTGGGTCCTCTGTTCTGAGTCATGACACCAAATTTGGGGCCCTAGGCAAAGACAGGCAGGGGCCCCTCTGAATTGAGAAGACAACCCTTAAAACAGACCCATTCTACAGATAGAGAAATGTTAATAGAATAGACATCCATTATCTGTTCTAGGTTGTGTCCCTCTCTTCTTGTCCCTTTTCTTCTTGTTTTCCTCTCTATGTTTTGTACTCAGCTGACTTTTCATGCTGTCTCTAAAGGAATGAAAGATTTTTTCCAAGCACTA
Source organism: Cyprinodon tularosa (assembly GCF_016077235.1). Taxonomy (NCBI): domain Eukaryota; kingdom Metazoa; phylum Chordata; class Actinopteri; order Cyprinodontiformes; family Cyprinodontidae; genus Cyprinodon; species Cyprinodon tularosa. The sequence continues at coordinate 88,199 of NW_024039392.1, forward strand.
AGCTCACTTAGCTGATTGCTCCTTCCTGTGTTTCCAAAAAGGCCAAAGTAAATAACCCAGTCCTTCTTTTCACTGTAGACAAGCCATGATCTGCTTCTCTGTTCTCCATTTTTCATTTGGATGAAATAATAGCTGCATGAATCATGACAGCAGACAAGATAGAGGAGAGCAGGAGGCGGGGTTACCAATCTACTCGCTCTGGAGAGCAGAGTTCGCTGCTTTTAGATGTTGTCTCCAAAGTCTCCAGTAGCAGAAAAAAGTCTCTAGATTTGGCGCTAGGAGCTTTTTAGAAATCAAAGTGCTAGAGGGGTCTGAAAAGTGGCTAAATATAGCGACTAAAGCGCTAAGTTGGCAACACTGCTCTTTGCATGGTTTGTTTTCAAATGGTTTGCTGCTGTCTGTTTGGACCTTTCTGAACATGTGCAGCAAATGGACTGATCCAATATGGTGGACACTGAAGGGGGGGGGCTGAGACACAATTAATATTATAAAAGGTCTGGTGGCATTTTATCAAAGACATGATTAATAAGCACAAATAAGGATTAGTTGGTTCATTTTTGTTTTTTTAACTTTAACTTTTTGGAAGGATTAGTTGTTAACTATACAACTATACTTGTAAACAGAGTTTTATGGGGCCTCTAGGAACTTGGGGCCCTAGGCAATTGCCTAGTATTGCCTAATGGTAAATCCCCCCATTACACCAAGAGGTGATTTTGATTAATTATTTTATTATAATAAAACTTTATCTCAGTAAATAAAGCATTTATTTTGTTTTAAGAACTTTGTACACATAATTTCTAGAGATGCCAACAGGTATTTTCATTTTTTCCCCCTTTAGAGAATCAACATTAAAGTGAATAATTTTGGTCTTAATGAGAGCATGGTAGGGAAATCTCTTCTTTTTTGATGCAGTCATCTTCTTGTTACCTCAAAACACTAAACAGCTGTCAAACTATGTATAAAAAAGGTGCAAAAATACTTTTAAAGCAAACATTTCAATGGAAAAAAAGCACATTTTCACTGGAAACAAAAAGACTTGTAAACCCTTTGATAGCAGGCAGTGGCATAGTGGCATGCTGTCTGTTTTTGTTTATGCTATATGATATAATGAAGTATATAAAACAAAAAAAAAAACATCAAAGCAATAACCTTTCTCTGCCTAACTTTGCAGCTTTTTGCATAATTCTGATTTTTGCATGCAGTTGTGACGACACTTAGGTGACACTTCACTTATGTTTGGTGCCTTTTAGGTATTGTGTTTACAAACATATTAAGTTTAGGTAAAATCTAAACTTTGCTATGCTGGATTTGAACTTCAGGGTCAGTCTTTGCTGATTGTGAATCATTATGCTGAAACTGTTGGAGAATTAAATCTACCTTTTTAATTTCATGGCTTAATCTCAGTGATTTCCAGCTGAATCGGTTCTGGTCCTATAGAGCCTACTGGACCCCCTTATTCAACCTGATCTCTTCCTCACATCTACCGAGACTAATCGTCTCGAAGTGCTTGACGATCCAGAAAATAAAAGAAAACTGTTTTTTCAATGGAAACCATGAAAGTTTCCCTCTGAAATCTTAGCTTTGATGCAAGCTGCTGATTGGTTCATGATATTTTGGAAAAAAAAAACATGTTTTTTTTTTTTTACTGCAGTCTGCTAAATGTTCTTTATATTGACAGAGTGAATTCATCTGTGGACCTTTAATTAAGTAAGCAGAAAATAATAACCATCTCATCATTGAAAACTAACGTAAAACATTAAGGAAAGCCACTGTTGCCACATGTCTTGTCCACAACAGTGGCTTATTTCTATAGTCATTTTAATTATAGGAAAACAATCTCTACGCTTTAAACACACCAGTGCAGAATACAAATATATATTTAAAAGAAACGCCTGAGGAAGCAGGAAGAGCAACGCCTCTGCGTCGAACAAGTTCATCACTTTTTCTTGTCATTTTAATTATAAATACAATTTAGAGAATTGGAACTGAGGAGTTTGGCTACTGAATGATGTCAGAGTTGAGATAAAAAGTCCAGATTTGCCTCATAGCTGATTGTAGCGCTGGATTGGGGAAATAAAACCTATTAGAAATGAAACCTTTAAAATATTTCTAATAGTTTGGTGTTTAGCACTCAAGAGCATAGAAAAAAAAAAGTTAGGGTGAAATAAAGTGCTGAAGAAACCCTCCCAGGATTAAAAATCAGCATCCGCCTCTGCTGATGCATCGTCTAAAAGGAACTGTAAGTTTATTGTTCCTGGAATACTGACTCATTAAAAAAATCCATTGTTAATAACATTTAAATAGGAGCATGATAAATAGTGTGGGTTTAAAAAGGGATAACTTTTATATTTATATATCCTTAGTTATAGTGAAATGTATTTTTTTGCAGTATTTTATTGCAGTATTTTATTTCCTTTTTATGTAATTTTAGATCCAATATATTTTTCATGTTTTACTTTTGCCATTTGATCATCTCTAACAGGTTATGTGTTTTAAATCATTTTATATATGTTGGGGCGACAATGGCGTTGGATGTAGAAGTTTGCCCTGAAATCGAAGGGTTGAAGGTTCAAGCCCCGACTCCGACTTTCAGTGTTGTTGTGTCCTTGGGCAAGACACTTCACCTGCATTGTCTTCTGATGGTGGTCAGAGGGCCCGGTGGCGCCAGTGTACGGCAGCCCCGCTTCTGTCAGTGAGCCCCAGGGCAGCTGTGGCTACAATGTAGCTTGCCACCATCAGTGTGTGAGTGAATGGGTGAATGAATGTAGTGTAAAGTGCTTTGGTCAAGTCTCTACGCTGCTAAGGAATAGGGCTCAGGTATGTTTTTAGCATGTTATTATTTTAACAACTTCCCAAGACAAAATTAGCCATTTAAAGCCAAGTGTATCATATTTGATACACGAGTTTTTTTTGGACCTATGCATTATCAGTGCAATGTTTTTGTTCTTTAAAACCTTGACTTACATAATCTACGGAAGAGGATTAGGGTCACTGATAAAAAGAGCAAAAAGTTTATGGATTTTTAAATTATGTTTCAGTATAATATGGGCGAATAGTCAGAATTCTGAATTTTTTTTCTCAGAATTCTGATCCCCCCCCCCCATTTTATACCAAAATAAAGTTAACGGATTTTTAAATGATGTTTCAGTATAATATGGGAGAAAAGTCAGAATTCCGACTTTTTTCTCAGAATTTTGACCTTTTTCTCAGAATTCGCCCCCCCCCCCCATTTTATACCAAAATAAAACGTAAAAATCTGTAATTTTTTTTTTCAGTTGCCCTAATTCTCTATTGTACTACGATCTCTTCCTCCACGATTAGAATTTACAGATTAAAATTCTCAAAAATTAGAGTCAGAATTGTGAGAATAATTATACTGAAATAAAATTTCAAAATCAGCTACATTTTTTTCTCAGTGGCACTAATCCTCTTCTCTAATAATCAGACACATGTAGTGAACAGAAAAACTATAAAACATTGTACAGAAATGCCTAATGTATTCAAATTGTTGCAAATAATGGATCTGATTTAACTTACACAAAATGTATGTTTTTTTTTTTATTTCTTTTGTCAGAAAGTTCAATGACAAGTCTATTTTTTTTTAATGCCAGTTTTCTGTCAATGATTTCATAGTACACGCTTTAAAGGGTTAAGTTAATGAATCCAGATGGCATTTTCTAGAATTAATCGACATCTGAACTTATCAAATAGAAAACCTCCACAGCAGCATTTACAGAAAATGTAAATGCTGCTGGAAATTCTTTCCTATTTCTGTGGGACTTAAAGTATTCTACATCTTAATATTCCTGATCTAATGATACCATAGCTCAAAGGGTAAGCAGAAAATCTGTGACACAAATGTCTGTTTTTAATAAATAAACAACAAATAAATTGTAAAAAAAAAAAAGAAAAAGAAAATCTAAAGAATGTCAGCGCATATTTCAATGACTTGGAGTCTCAACTCACCTTTTTTGGATATACACTTGTTGATGAAGACAAAAATGATGCCGATGACCAGCGAAACAAAAATCATCACCAGTATCAACACCACCCAGATGTATTTGCGTAGAAAGGCCATGGGATCTCTGCTGGACACCACAAACCATAAAATGGAGAGAAAAAAAAAAGAATCTCTTCGCTAAAAAAGCATCACAAAGACAATCGAATTTAACAAGTTTTCATCTGTTGCTTTTCAGTATACCAGGCTGTGGATCAGAAAGAAAACTGTTCACCACTTCCTCTTTTTGAGTGTCGACTAAGTCTTAAAGTTATTTTGGTTTCAGCATCTGAATTGTGAGCCTGAAACAAGTCTCCTTACAACCTCTAGGGACTATTTTTGGGAGGAAGTACACCAACTGCACCGCCACTAAAACAATAAGAGATGTCTTTCTTCAAAAAACATTTTGCTGCTTTTTATTGAGCTGTAAGAGTTGGTATTTTACAAATATATGGAAGCGAAAGAAGGCTTATATTCAACTTTTCATTCCATCTAGAAACTCATATTTCCGTCTTGATGATTCGATGAAACTGCATTTTTCTTCAGTTTATCTTTTCTCCCCAAACCCTTCAACAACTTCCTGTCAGCTTCCAAGAGCACATATTGATTATTCATTATTCCATTAAAGCAGCATATTTACCCCCCTTTTATTAGCCACACCTTTCTTGTGGCAAACTATTATTTTTTTTCATCCGGTTAACAATTTTTAATCTAAAGCAAGATTTTCCTGAAAAGTCTCCAAAAATCCAATAGTCTGTCCTACCTGTTCGTCAACCAGCAGATGGATCCAAGGCTGTTTAAAAAGCTGTTGTCTGGCTCAGGGACCTCAAAATGAAAGTAGATGGCATGATACAACAGCAGTCATCATGTGCAGAAACTTTGCATAGAAGCTTCTCATTTTCTCCGTTACAGTAAAGAGACCTGTGGGCTGAGGCTGTACAATCCCCACCCTCTTCCATGCTTCACTGACCCCAGCTTGTGGGTGTTTGCAAGTCTGTCAGAGTGACAGAAGATAACAAATTCTCTACACAATATTTTGAGTCTCTGCAAAAATAAATCACATTTAATCATCTGCACCACCTGCAGGCATTATTTTAACAGAATGGACCCGATAAAACTTACGCCAGAGCGGCACAGTTCATACATATTTCAGCTGTTACAAATTTCAGTTCCTCTTTTAACTCTCTCATTTTTCTGCCAGTCTACCTCCAGTCTGCCGGGATTAGATAAAACAGGGTTGTAATGAGCAGCTGCAACCTTGTAATAAATTTATGATGAATTGCATGCTTCTGATCCAGACACTGTTGCATGATTTAAAACATTTTTCTGTTTATGTTTTTAAATGAGAGAGCTTGATTTTAATGCTGGATGAGCACCCAGAGGGTGTGTCATTGCCAATACTTTATTGTTGGTGGCATTTTGTTGCAAAAGGTTGTGCAAGTAAGCTTGGTTTGAAGGATTTTATGCTATGCAGCATTAATAGTAAAGGGCTCCTCTGCTCAGAAAATAAAGGAAGGATGTAAAGAACACAGTATAACTTCGATTGAATCAAACGTCTAAGAAATCAAACTATCCACTTAGGAGGCAACACTGATTGATAATCATTTTCCCATGCTGTTGCGCCAATAGGAAGGTGGAAATTACTGCTGATTAAGAAGAAGCACTCAATAAAGGAGTAGTTCTGCAGGTCGGGACCAGAGACCACTTCTCCGTATCTATTTCAGGCAGATTTTTTGGCAAATTTTTGAATGTTAGTGTTGCTTTCACAGTTATGGTAGAATGAGACAAATTCTGCAACCCACACAAGTAGCTCAGGAAGTGCAGCTCATCCAGGATGGCACATCAGTGAGAGCTGTGGCAAGAAAGTTTGTCTGTCAGCTTAGTGTCCAGAGGCTGGAGGCACTACCAGGAGACAGGCCAGTTCCTCAGGAGACGTGGAGGAGGCCAACAGCCCAGAAGCAGGACCCCTCCTCCACCTCTGTGCAAGGAGGAGCAGGAGGAACACTGCCAGAGCCCTGCAAAATGACCTCCAGCAGACCACAAATGTGCATGTGTATGCATAAATGGTTAGAAACTGACTCCATGAGGATTGTATGAGGGCCCAAGGTCCACAGATGAAGGTTGTGTTCACAGTCCAACACCATGCAGGAACCTCACACTAAACATGCTTGTAGTGACAGACATACCTGTCTATGTTTCTGAAACTTGAATTAAAAAAGCTTCCTGGATGGGAAGCGAAACATCTTCAAACTTGGAAACAAAATCCAGTGGATTGTTTTTTAACTTTTTTGGAACACATCTAACCTATATGGTTAGAATGTCTGGCCCAAGAAAACAGACATTGCAAATAAGGAGGAAAAAAAAACTGAAATCTTCTTAAAGATGGCAGTATGAGGGTACAAAAACATGTGACTTATCAAACGTTTTACTTTTTGATGTCAATTAACAGAAGAGCCCTATCCTTATGAAATATTGCATACAAATAAAACTGAACTCCAAAAACGTGGCCACAAAAACTTTGTTTCGTCATAATAAACATAATACGATTAAAATCACAATGAGGATAACATTCAGACTGATATTGTTTGAAAAGAAAAAGAAGCGAGTTTGTTCTGTCTTCTATTGATATTCAGATATTATTCAAAGTTAAAATGTTTGTATTGTAATCGGAAAATTACATTTTTGGAAACAGCTGCGTTTGTATCTGACGAAAATGACACTCTCAACATGGCGGACGAGATGACGCATGTAGTTTCTACACGGTAGTGCAGGAAGTGCTGCATTCGCTTTTTCCGGTCTACGTATATTAAAAGCATCTCCCTTCTACTTTTCTTTTGGAAGGTAACGATGCAACAGGAAATGCGAATATTTCCTTCAAAATAAAACACTGACGATGCATATATTTACAAATGCCCATTACACGTTCATAATAGACTTCTTAAAAATTAAATAAATAGCTTTTGTGTAGGATTAGATCAAATATGCTTTTGCTCAAGCTTGTATTAAGTATCCCCGACACCTAAAACTTTCCCCAAGTCTACATTTTCATTTTATTATGAAATTCCAACCGGAAAGTCTTCATTTCCGACATCTCTAGCTTCACAGCAGATGTGATGTTAGCTTGTTTTCTTGGGCGCTCCTATCTGTTTTTCCATCTCTGTTAACTGTCTGAAGCTTCCCTCACCAAACCATGGCCGAGGAGGCCGAGGGTTCCCCTCTGTCGTCCCAACATGACGGTAATTGTCCCGTGTTTGACGCCCTTCTAGGGTGGAGGGTGTAAGGGGAGGGGGTGTTGACGGTTGACAGACCCGAAGGCAGCGGCCTCTGCATCCTTGACAACATTAGCCAGTTAGCATCATCAGTGCGACGTGTCACTGGCTCTTATTGAACATTTTCTGTCACCCACCGTGTGCGCATAAGAACATGACATTAACCAGTTAAATGTTGCTAAACATCTGAAAGACACCACAAGTATTTTTGCTATTTATATTTACCTACAAACCCAATAGCACAACGTTAACTGTGATGTATCATCACTCTCTGTGTAGCTGGGAGCTTTAGCTACTTAGACTTATTCCTAAAGGCCGGGTTAGGATCCGAATTTTCAGCCTGTGACCGGTTCTAATGGGTGGTACCGACCCAGTTCCAGTGCTCTGTGTAAGTAGGGTTGGAATTGCCTGTAAGGGGGGCTGGTTTCCCTGCACCTGGTGCTTATTCTTGATTTTATTTTTGCAAGACAGTCAGCAGATGATATGATCAAGAGTGCTCAACAGTTAAGCTTGTCCTTAAATTATATCTAGCTTAATAGTTTTTCATATTTGCTTTCTTTGTGATGAAGCTGGACCAGCAAAATAATCTACAGTTGGGTTTAGTTAGGTTTTAGGCTTGGTGCAGGATTAACAAAACCAGCAATGATGTAAACATGGAAGCATTATAGTATCTAGATAGTGAAAATGTCAGACATAAATGGAGTAGGACAGTTTATAGAGGGTTATTTCAACACTTTTTTGGGATTTAAAATAGTAGGGAAGTCATATTTAAATGTCAAATCATTCTGGCTTAAATGTGTATATAAATGTACTCTATATCAGACTATATTGTCCTAAAATTTAGAAAATTTCTATTCTATATCTATTTCTATTTCTGTCTTAAAATCTTTTTTTTTTTGTTATCTTATTCTGGCCAGTTAGTTATACGTCAGCCTGAACACCTAAATTCAACCAATTATATATCAACGGTCATCTGTCAATCAAATTATTTCGGTCATAGCATCTTGATTCATATGTCGCAGCTAATATACGCAACGGTTGAAATCAGAATCGTTTCCTTTCCCATTGAGTCCCAGTGTTTACGGGGATGGACGTCTGTGTCTTCGGCAGCTTGTACACCCGTCTATGTCTCTTTCAGACATAGACAGGTATCAGGCTTTGCAGGCCAACAAAAGAACCCAAACGACCCCCATTCCAAAGGGGCGGACCCGTTCATCCGTTTCAATTTGCATGTTTTCTAAACAAAAATAAGGCTTTGTTGGGCTACTGTATAAAGCCTCGAGCCCAACCACATTCCTGACATTTTGAATTGAAAAAGCTTCCTGGATGGGAAGAGAAACATCTTCAAACTTGGAAATAAAGTCCAGTGGATTTTTAGAATAACTTTTTTTGAATGACTATGACCTGGATGACTGAGAACCTTCACCAGCAGATATAGGACGTAGTATTAATGGTGGATGAGTATAATTACTCTGACAGGGAGTGTATTAATAGTGAACAAGAGGATCCTCATAGAAAGAAAGGATGTTCTGTGGGTTGTTTGTTGGAGAAAAGGACTACAAGCATGTTTTAGGATGCAGACAGGTAATTAGCTGTGGGATGGCCTTAGGAAAGCAGCTAAAAGAAAAAGAAAATTCACGTTTTGTAACATCCATCATTGCCTGTACCTGCTTTTCCATGCAGGGTTGTTGGAGCTGGTTCCGTTGGTCCTTTGGGAAAGAGACAGGAAACATCCTGCATGCAACATGTTCTCTACAGACATAAGACTGTAGAGAAACACCCTAGACAAACAACCATCTACAAACACATCTAAGGAAAATTTTAAGAGAACAGATAGCGTCATCGTTCTGTATTTTGTGGGCTGCTTGAAGGAAATTGGGGTACCCTGTGAAAAGCGATGCATTCATGGGGAGAACATGCAAATGTTTTGCAGAAAGACCCCAATCTGATCCCAGGACCCTCTTTCTGTTAGATATGAACGCTTTACCCTGCAGGTCTGATTGCTAACCACTCAGACATTTTAATTAGCTGATTGC